>NW_027493129.1:0-50308 GCF_021521415.1 Bidens hawaiensis | reverse complement strand
CATTCAAGTATTGGTATGTCGCCATTTAAAATGCTTTATGGTAGACGGTGTTAAACCCCTGTATGTTGGGAGAGATTGGTTAGAAAGAGATGGGAAGTTTAGAAGTTGTGCAAGAAACTTCTTCAAGGTTCGATCAGATTAAGGCAAGAATGAAAGCTACTCAAGACAGACAGAAGTTGTATGCTGATAAGCGGCAACGACCGATTGAGTTTAACGTTGGTGACAATGTGATGCTCAAGGTCTCGCCTTGGAAATGAATCATTCGTTTTAGAAAGAAGGGAAAGTTAAGTCCGAGATACATTGGGCCGTTTAAGATCATTGATCGTGTAGCTGAAGTGGCTTATAAGCGGGATTTACCCAATGAGTTAGAAGGGATTCATTCAACCTTCCATGTTTCTCATCCGAGGAAATGTCTAGCTAATGACACGTCTCACGTGCCGTTAATGGACATCGAGGTTGATGAACAATTGAACTACATTAAACAGCCGATTGAGATAGTGGACCATAAGGAAAAGCAGCTTCGACATAAAGTCATTCCCTTAGTGAAGGTGATATGGAAGCATCGTAAGGGATCGAATGCTACTTGGGAAATTGAGGAAGAAATGCGCAAGTTTTACCCATCGTTGTTTAAGTAAGTGTTAGGTTTCGGGGACGACCCCGAAACCTCTTTAAGGAGGGAAGACTTGTAACATCCCAAAATTTCAAATAAAAACATTTAATATATTATTTACTTCTATGGAAGAGTTTACTCGAGTTAGTAAATAAATAATATAATAATAAAGATGGAAAGATAAGAAGGCTAATTAGATAGAATTAATTATGGACAAAAGAAAAAGGTAAGATGGGCTTAAGGGAGTATAAAAACCCCTTAAACCCTAATTTTTTCGATTTCCATCCATCTTATCCATAATCTTCCCTACGAACCTTAAAACACACACTTAAGCCAAATACACCTCCCATAGCCGTCGGCGATCATCCAACCCATAAACCGATCATAGTAACCTTAGATCTTCGATCATACAAGCAAGATCACGTGACAATCTAACCTTAGTCGGAGGGAAAAGGTATGTTCTTGATCTTAAAGGTTAAGTTTTTATGAATAAATAATCATGAAACTCAAACCTAGAGTAGATTGGGTCTAGACAAACCATAAAGTTGCAAACTTGATGATTAAATGGACTTAATGGACCTGCGGTTAGATACGGTTCATGAAGAAAACCCTAGATCTAGCCTAGAATGTTTTAAATCCGTAAAGGTTTAAACTTTATACCAAAAAGGGTCTAGATCTTGGTGATGTACTAATATGGGGTGCAAATGGTTAAGAATGGTAGAAAAGGTTGTAGAGATTAATGAAATGGGAACTTAAAGCTGGGTTAAGAGTGAAAAGATAGAAAATTAAGCTGAAAGCATCAGATGTGGGGATTCTCGGTGACCTGAGTTCTCGGTCACCGGTCCCTGCTGAGTTCTCAGTAATCTGAGTTCTCTACCAATGGTTCTTGGTCAAACCTGAGAGTTCTCGATCAAAATGAGGGTTCTCGGTCAAACTGAGGATTCTCGGTCAACATAGGTTCTCTTCCACAGTTCTCTGTTGGGTTTTGGGCTTGAGTCCAGTTGTGCCCAGATACCATAATGTACAGTTGGGCTCAAATGGTGGACCGTTGGGCCTGAATTAACTAAGCCCACATGATGTTAAGCCCATATCTAATTTAAAAAAAAACTAGCCCAATGTCTTAAGCTTAACAAACAAGCCCGACTTAGAAAATACGTCGGTTAACTAAAATACCAAAGTAATCAATTATACGGTTAATTAACAAACATATATATATATAACAGTTAGCCGTGCACAATTAAGGAAGGGGATAACGATTAATGGCGAACGCAACAGGATCCAGGTGAGTTTCTAGCCCCATTCCTTGTTATGTTTTCAGGCTGCGTGCATACTCAATGTGATTAGTCAGTACACTTATCTTCAGTGGTAAGTGTATGCCTATTATGATATATGTGAAAGATATGAATGAATGCTTGACGGTACATGAACGATCTTTGGATATTGCATGTACTATTAGGAGATAGTTTAAAGATATGATTGTTTATATATGTCATATGTATGATGTATGTATATTATAGATTAACGAGTATGTAAGAAAGTATATAAAAGTTATAAAAAAAGAACGGAAAGTATGATATGAAGGAATTGACGGTAAAGGGTGGCAGACCCTAATAATATCTGTGAAGGAGTGTGGCAGACCCTAATAATATCCGTGAAGGAGGGTGGCAGACACTAATAATATCTGTGAGGATATAAGGCGAGAGGCTCTTTAAGGGTGGCAGACCCTAATAATATCTGTGAGGTTATAGGGCGAAAGGCTCTTTAAAACGTATAAGTATGTATGTAAAGAAAGATAAAATATGAAGTATGAAAGAAAGAAAGTATGAAAGTAATAATGAAAGTATATGTACTTATGTATGTATGAAAGAAAGTAAAGAAGGACAAGTATGTAATATAAGAACGTATTGTATGTTACCTGTATTAACTAGTACTCACTCAGCGTAGCTGACTTTTAGTATGCACGCAGGTGAACAGATTGAGACAGTTAGCTTGAGGGAGACACATGGCAGGATTGGACGAGGCAGGCATCTGAAGATTTGTCATGATGTTTATCACTATATATTTCGTTATGTTTTAAAAGACAAGATTTTGGATGATTGTAACGAATGGTTTTAAGTTTTACTACTTCCGCGAAATGTTTTAGTTAACTCTGATATAAAGAACTGTGTTTGTGAGTTAATCCAACCTCCAAATGTGAGGCACCGGTAACGGGGCCATACAAAAACTTATTGAGGCCTTTGTAGACATGGTTAACACGAAAAGATTTAAATCCGACAATGGCTTTAGAAACATGTACTTGAAACATCATTGAAAGAATCACTTCCCGGAACGGACCTTTTGGCTATACCGCACATCGAATCAAGAGTCAAAACAATGAAGAAAGATTGGATAATTGTTGAAGATATGTTAAACACTAGTGAATTTGGTTATCATAGAGAACATAATTGTGTGTGTCACACCCTCAATTTTCTATTAACGGGGTTTTACTGTGAGGCGCTTGACATACCAGGATCCAGCCATGTGTCATAACGAACAACCAATGTATAATGGAAAATATTTAAATATTATTGCTCATCATAAATGAGGTAAGTACATTTACAATAAAGTTTTTACTTTTGCGGAAGCGTATAACTTGTGAAAACACTTAAAGACCCAGAGTGTGTGTCAAGACGCCAAGACTTAACATTTCATTAAAGACTCCCAGAATAATTCGATGCTTAGTGGGATCCACGCATCCTAGACTCATTTCGCACGTGCACCTTAAACAACTGAGAAAGACATGGTAAGCGGGTCAACACAACGGTCGTTGAGTTCACAGGTTTGAGTTTAAAACAAGTTTGCCAAAAAAACCAGTAGGTGAATAAGTAAAAATATTGTATAGAATATAAGTACGGATAATGTATGCCTCTGTAATACCACTAGTTAATTAGGCTAGTAATCACGCTACATTAGTGTAAGTTTCATTTTGACCAAGGCTGACTTGTTAGTTTGTTTGCCACCCACGGAGTCTAATAAAAGACTAGTGCATAATGCATTTCTAGTAAATGAAACACCCGGTGACTCCCTCTCCCGAGAGCCCCAAAGGGGTGCGTCAAACCTAGTAGTAATACCTTTCATTACCCAGCCAATGTACAAGTGTTAACTGTCCAATGTGTATGGGGGACTTCAGTATAAGTTCACTATGTACAGATGAGGTATTAACAAAGAAAACAACATCCAAAAAGTTTTGTATGCATGCTTTCTCCCCCAAAAGGAGTAAGTAAAAAGAGGGGCAGTGAAACTCATCTCGAATTCGGTTTAAAATAGAAATCATTGTTTTACGTCTCAAAATGTTCTAGTGCCTAAATCATACAAGCACTATAAGTATTTTCTAAGCGATTCCTAGAATTCTTAGTATCCAAACTATCCCACGGATTAATAAAAAGTTTGACTTTCTGTTGACTTTGACCAAAGTTTGACTTTTTCTTTGACTTTGACCAAAAGGTCCAAGTTGTTGACCGTTGACTAAGATATTGACCGTTGACCAAGAATGTTGACCATTGACCAAAATGTTGACCGTTGACCAAAATGTTGACCGACAACCCGTTGTGACTTTTGATCAATTTACTAGACTTAGAAAATTATATGATATTCCTAGTCATGACTTAACAACCAATCATGTAATTTGCACTTAACCACTTTCCATGCAATCCCATTACTAAGTCCAACATTTACCAATATTAACTTTTCACAAGTAAGACTAAACATTTAGTAAAATAGTTCTAAATTGACCAATAAAGACAAATTCCAATTCCATACAACAATTCATGCACGAATCATATCTATTTTACCAAATAGCATGCTGGGCACATTTTAGTAGATTTTTAAGTCAACAAAACCTATTTTTCTAACTTACCAAAACATGTAAATAAATTACCAAATAATTTCCACAGAGACTTACTAGTATTAGATACAGCAGGGTATTTTGTTGTAATTTTTCAACACTCGCAAACATCATGAAAATTCATACACTACAACAACCTATTTTCAGCTACTTTATCAGCACCCAAAAAATGTAAATATTTGCCAAAATCCCATATAAGTCTAATTGATGCAAGATAAATTGTATTAGATTCCTAATTCAATTTATGACATTCCAGAAGTTGAATCACACAATTATACATTTTCAATTACAAGTTACACAATTTACAAAACAGATCAGAAAATTACTTTTTCAATCAGGATTGCAACCCGATTTTGTAAATTAATAAAAACTAGTCAACGAAAGTCCGAAAATTATGATTTTTAACTCTTTGAAAACTAGACTCAAAGTACTTGGTCGTAGCATCAAGAATTAATCACAAACCCTAACATACCAACAAGTTATACAAATAACAATCTAGATCACAAAATCTGGCAGCATGAAGACTCAAACCAAAACTTACATCAATCATGATTTTTATATCACTATGATCCTAAATCACCAAGGAACCATTTTATATGATCAAAACTCATGGTTTCCAATATTATACTAAATTTATAAAATAGCATTTATATATAAAAGAATTCCATCTTTTCTTTTATAACAAGACAAAAAAATCCCTTTTAAACCAATCAAACTTGATCATACTTTATTTATTTGTATGTTCCAATCATTTGGATACTAATCCTATAAATCAAACTTGTAATCATAAATAAAGACATGTACTAATCATATCTACCTATTGCTTTATCCAAAGACTCAACACCCTTGTTTCCAAAAATCACCAAAAGTGCTTGAGTGTGTATATGATCTTGAGAGAAAATTGTAGAAAAGTGAAAAGTTTGTGTGTGTGTGGGTGTGGTGGACGTGTAACATCATGTTTCCTATTTCAGTTAATAAACTAATAATACTAGATGGGTTTGTGTTAGGTTAAATAAATGTGGGTAATGGATTTGGATTAATAACGAAGAAAGAAATACCATGGGCTTAAGCCCAAGACCCGTAATATATAAACCACAAGTATTCCCTAATCCATTCATTCAACCCATTCCATACACCACCAAAAACACACAGTTAAGCTCTCTCTCTCTCTAGCCAATATAGCAAGAAGAAACCAAGCATCGATCCGAGGTAATGATAGTATCATATTGTATGGATCCAAACCCGCTAGATCTAGTCACGAAACGACGAGCCGATATCCTCAACCGTTAAAGTCACGAGATCCGGATGGAATCGGGTATTAACCAATCAAAAGACGAGCTTAGGGGTCACCCTAGATCAAATCTGGATCGAACGGGATGAAAAACGGTGAATAACGGTGTAAAATACGCTTTTCAGGCCACCGCATGTTTTTCCGGCATGACGGCGCCGGAAAGGCGGCGCACGAAGTCGAAGGAATGTCAGAGAATGTTCTAAAATTCTCTGACCTAACCCTAGGAAAAATAACGAATTTGCTACGCCAATTCGTTAAGAAAGAATGACGAATTAACCCCATTCGTTATTCACTTCGTTATGGAGAATTAACGAATGAGCTCTCATTCGTTAGGCTGGTTCGCTAAGTCAATTCGTTAAGGAGAAATTAACGAATGAGCTACATTCGTTAGCCCGCACGTTACGGGGAAATGACGAATGAACCATCATTTGTTAGAAGGGCATTCCCTATGTATTGTATGTTACCTGTATCAACTAGAACTCACTCAGCGTAGCTGACTTTTAATATGCAAGCAGGTAAATAAACTAAAGCAACTAGCTTGAGGAAAGCACATGGCAGGATCTGAAAGGACTGGCATCCAATGAAGATTGTCATGATGTTTCGATAAACTATGTTATGTTTTATTTTAAAGGACAAGTGAATGTGTTGTAATGAATGGTTGATTTTTTTATTCCGCGTAAGTTTTATTTAACTCTGATATATAGAATTGTGTTTATAACTAAATCCAACTTCAAAGTAAGGAACCGGGAACGGGGCCTTACAGGATGGCCAAAGAGAAGCAAGAGGGAAAGAAAAGGTTGTAACCTCCTTTGATAATAACACAATCATTAAGTCTTCATTAAATTAAATGCATCCAACCTTAGATAATTTTATTTCATTTCATGTGTGACATGTTACAACTTTTTAAAACACTTTCTAAGTATTTCTTTAGTCTAAAGTTTAATAGTTCATCTAGCTAATTAACATGTAACACACCATATAGTGTATAATTTTAATTACCCAACTTTCTCATAATATCACATAAGCATATAACAACTAGTTATGTAACATATTAAGCATGTAACACAATTATACCCATCATATATTATACATGTAACATATCATGTTTATTATAACATGTGTGACAAGTTTATTATTCTACTTGCCAACAACTAGTTACTCTTACTTAGGTCACCAATGACACGACTGACTCAATGTATGCATACATGATACTACATGCATGAGAGATCATTAACGTAGTTAACAGAACTAACTGGGTTTACAGACATAGTCAACAAGGTTTAACTGGGTTTAGTTAACGGACTTAACCTGAAAATGCCGGGTGTCACATCATCCCCTTGTTGAAAGAAATTTTGTCCTGAAAATTGATACGCTACTAAGTACACCAGTCGAATTTCGTCTATATGTTTGGTCCAAGTAAATTTAGTAGACTTCATGTCTATATGTTTGTACACTGTACATTTAGTACATCAGTAGACTTTTTCTGGTCTCTCGATTTCAGCTGGATCTTACTTAATCATGTCATAACTCACACAGATTAATGTGCCGACAAGAGAGTTAATGAAGGGTTGCTATATTTAGAAAGATATCCGTTTGTTAAAGGCGGAATCAATAACAAACATACGGTTGCAATGAATAATCAAAGGTAGAAAGCACACACAGGATTCACTCAAAAGATTTCCATCTATATAATTTTCATCATACAATGTGGATAATCGATTTAGGGTTTAGGAATCCTAGGACAGCCGTCACACGATATATTCTATCTCAATAAATGTGTCTGTCTATCCTTTTTTGTGTGTCTTGGGTGGCGTGCCCTAAAACATTTTATTTATAGGCCTGCCACCCTATGACAGTTGTCATTCCTTCTAGAAACCCTAAATACAACGTACATATCCAAATTACATATTCAAAATAAACTAAGTGTAAAACAAGTCTTCCGGGTAGGCTTTACAACATTCTTCATTCTCCGAGTACGCTTTGTACTCTGCCATCCTTTGGACTTGGTAACATAGAAGTGTGCTCGAAATCAGTTTCCGGGTAGACTTTACTTGAAGAGTATTTTACCAAGTAAAATACTCACCGGGTAGACTTCAGTCTTCTTGGTTTTGTCAAACTTTGCCCGACAAATCCTTACGAGCAACCGTGTTCTTCAGTGATCCATTTCAGTTCTTTGCTATAAAATAACTTATTAGTAAAGTGTACTCGGGAGTACTGTTCCTTGCTTGAGCTGAACCTTGCCCGATATTACTTAGAGATATTCCTTTAGATCATCAAGCGTACTTGGACCATACTTATTAATGAATACCTTGCCCGGTCTTCCAATCACTTGGCTTCTTGGACTTGGTTAACCAAACCTTACTCGGAAGACTAATATACTTGGCTCTGAAGAACAGACTTACTTGATAAAGTGAACCTTGCCCGGATTTACATAAACTAGTGAACCTTGCTCGGCAATACACTAATTTGCAAACCTTGCTCGGATAACCACTAAAGAAGACTACTTGAAGTAAACCTTGCCCGATAGACAAAATATCATACCCGGCTAAGTAAAACCCTACTCGGATGTCTAAGGTGTGCCCGGATCCATACTTAGCGAATTCTGAGAAGGTTGAGAAGATTCCAATCTTCCATATACTTCATTTAGGTCAAATCTTTGACTCAACAATCTCCCCCTTAGGTCAATTGTTTGACTCAACAATCTCCCCCTAGATTGGAACACCTCAGCTGACCCAAAACATTTCTATGGTTACTTACACTTAGCAAAAATACACATCAAATCAAAAATCAAAATTACATATTCAAATAACATAAGCAAATTACATAGTCAGAAAGTTGTCCGAAGACATTGCAAAACAAAACCTATTCTATTAAACTTGTCTCTTTCTTGCATCATGAATGGCTTGTCTTCTGTTGATTAGCTCTGAAGCTGCTTTCATCTTGAAAATATTAAGGGCTTGGTAGTGAGTGTGACTTTCTGGTATAGCCAACTCATTTATATCCATTAGAACTTCATTGTGCAGGCAGGTCAAGTCTTCATCCTTTTTAATGATCCCCAGAAATTTTCCATCCGAATTCCTCAGTACAAAATGATTAACAATCTCTTTGAATTCAATTTCATCTATAATCCCATTTTTCTGTACTGTGTAATTGGGGCGTCTCATTCTTCTTCCCAGACTTATACATGTATTCAAGTTGGACAATGGATTCTCATCTTTAAAGGTCATCTGAAAGTCTCTTTCTGCTATGTCCATTCTTTTCAGCTTTGCAGTCCTTTTTGACTTGTGAGACTAAATCAACCTCCAGCTCCTCTTTTCTTTTAAGAATTTGAATCCTTTTCCAGCCTCTTCATACAAGTATTTTGACAGATCATTCATCTGTCTACCTGCCAATCTGCTTCTGTCTCTGTAATCATACAATCTGAGAGTGGCCATTCTATCCAACTGTTCTTCATTGTAGTCACGAAAGTCACTCCTAAACACAATCTCTCTCGGCAATCTGCTTTCCATAATCACTTTTAAAGATTCAGTAACTGAGTCAAAGTACAGTTCCCTAGGAAGATCCACATCAGACTGTGGTCTTGTTGTTCTTTGTTGTGCAGAACTGCTTGACTCACCTCTTCCTCCTTGACCTCTTCCTCCTTGTGGAACTCTTCTTGAAATAGGAGGTCTGAAGGGAATGGACTTCTTTGGTTTTGCAGGCCTCAAGTTAAAGACATTAATGTATATAGCCTCAACCATCTCTGTTGGTAGATTGGAAAGTCAACAACATTGTGTCCTGCTGCTTTAAGTTCTTTTAACATTTTATCAATGCCAGGAGTTCTTGCCAATCCAGCAGGTACAAACCTACCATCAGCATAATATCTTGGGTTCTCTCCTTCCCTTAAGGCTTTCTCCCATTCATTCTTTTTAATATAAAAGAGGTATTTCAAATCCTCCTTTTCCAAGACATTGAAGTCTGCTTCAGTCATTCCTCTTTGATTTATCATTATGTTTCTTAGAATGTTTATCATTTCTTCATTTTCCCAAGGGAGAAATGGTTCATCCTCAGGTTCAGGCTTAGGTTCCTCTGGGATGGGTGTTTCAACAGTAGGCACTTCGTCTGGTTTTTTCTTTTCAGCCTGTTTCTTTTGTTTCTCCCTCAAAGTTTGGATTCTTCTCTTCTTTGCTTGAGGTTCATCAGTTGGTTCAGCTTGTTTGGTAGAGCTCTTAGCTTGGACCCTTTTCAATTTTTCTTTTTTTTCAGTTTGTTGTATTGGTCCAACACTGATTCTCTGGATAAATATTCAACAATCTCAGGCTTCATACCTCTTTCCAGCAGGTATCCACACATTCCTCCAAACTTTTTCTTCAAATTTTCCATCTTTTCAAGTTTCTCATTTTCTTTTACACACTTCTCAATCACCTTCTCTCTCTCTGTTATACAGATCTTGTAGTTTGTCAAAGTTTAGGTTAGATAGATCTTTTTCTGAATGATTGTGCCTTCTGAGATATTCCCTGAATTTCTGACTTTCCCTATTTTTCTCTTCCATCTTTTCCTTTAGGGCATCTCTCTCTCTTTGTCAAGTCTCATCTGCAACTGATCATCATCAAGATCAGCCAGTGAATCAAAACTTATGCCATATCTTCTTAGTTTTTCAATCAAAGGATTTTTCCTTTTAGCCTCCCTCATACTCAACTCAATGTTTGTCCTCTGTTCCTCAGTCCTTGTGACTTGAGGGGACACAACATTAGTAGATTTCACATTCATTTCCTGATCATTCTCAGGGTCATTATCATTATCATCAGAATCTTCAGATTCATCCTCTCCTTCAGATAGATCATTCATAGCATCAATCTTTGGTTCATCAGAGGATGGATTCTCAGGGATTGATACATCTGGAACTCCTTTCACGTGTTCATCTGGCCTTAAAGTCTGTAAAGGAATTGCCCTTATGGGACTTGCTTCATTATCAGGGGTTTCTTTTTCATCCCATCTCCCTTTCTTTACAGACTCAGTACATTCATCTGACATGAATGTTTCTGGTCGATCCCTTTTCCTTGAATACTTCTTTCCATACTTGGGATCATCCACATACTCCCATTCTTCAGGATTTTGTCTAATGTCATATTTGATCTGTTGAGCCCATTTTTGTGCAGCCATTGAGGCCATGGACTCACCAAATTCTTCTTCAGCCATCATATCAGTATTCAGATTTACTGGTTCAGCAGTCTCATTTGACTTTGTTTCTTGTTGACTTTCAGTTTGAAACATGTTGACCACCATAACTAGGGAGTTATCAACTTCCTCATCTCTTCACAACTCAATCAAGGCCTCTATCACTTCTTGATCAGCCACTTCTTCAATGAATTCCTTTGCAAATTTGGCTTGATTGATCACGTTTTCCTGCTCTGCCTCTATCTTTTGACAAAATCGACAGCATTATGTTTAACAAACTGACTGGTATGTCAACATGTCAAAAGTGGTCAAATATCATAGTTTTGAATGAATTTGGTAAAAACAAACTTTTTACGAAATTTCCGGACAATTCGAGTGGATTGTACGCGTTTTGTATAATCAAGCCCGTATGAAAAAGGAAACGAACCCTGCGACTAATCCAGATACTGAAACCTTAAATGTAGTTTTTAAATCAAATCATTTTATCAAACAGTATGTTTACTTAAGTTCGTATGATCTTACCTATTTTTGAAACTCGTAAACGACCAAATTTGGCTAGGCACGGAAAACGATGAAATTGAGCCAACATGGGTTTCGAACATTTCCTAACGTACAACGTCACAATATAAGACTATTGACATGTTCTGGGTGTAACAACCATACCCAGAATAGATATGCATTCTGATTTAGTATGATGACTGAACTAGTGTTAAAAGTACTATACCGATTATAGGATTCAGACTATAATCGAAGCATTGTACATACTACAAGTGTAACTGATCGATAGTACAATAATTGAGTTTCATGACCCCACTCTTTAAACTGTTTTACAAACTTTTGGGGTGCAAAGCATGTTTATGTGTACTTATTTACATGGAAACGTTGTATGATGTGAATTATCTATGTGCTAACACTTGAAAGTCCACCCACACAAGTGATTAACTTCGAGCCCTTGGCATGTGAATAGTACTATTGGTTTGAAAAACGCAATTGACAGGGCCATTGGGGTATGAAGAAATATGTTTTACAATTGCAAATGAGCACACAAAGCTTTTGTATCATGCAATCTGGTGTTAGACATAGTACATTTGGGTCATGTGCCCATTAAGACCACGGGAAGACGTGTGGGCAGTGGCGGCCACGTAAGAGAACGTGTCAAAGATTCATTTGTGGCTTAATATAATTACATCGTATATATACTTACATACATACATACGTACTGAGTACTATGATTATTGATACTGATCTCGTACAAACTTATGAAACTAACCAACTCTTTGTAGTTAACCTGTTTTAGCATGATTTTCAGGTGAGTTGAAGTTTGAATAATTTGCTAATGTGTTCGGTGCTAAAAGTGAGATTGAACCACTGTAGATAGATACAAGCATACTAATAAATAATAAACGGCAAGGAAAACCTGTTATGTGTATTTCACCTAGTTTGTAAACTTAGTACAAAAAATGTAACATGATGTAAATTAGTTTGTTAATCTTCTTTATTACAGTGTGGTTGATACCATTGTTGTATATTGCATTCCCGTATTACGCTTCCGCAATTACCTAATCGGGGTGTGACAAATGCGGGTATCAGAGTCATTGGTTATAAAGAATTTGGATGTCTCTTAGGATACCTAATATAGCCGTAGGCTCTATTAGCTCTAGGAATAAATAATATTTAATAATATATACTAATGATTCTCGGGATGAACACGAATGGGAAAGTGGGTTATTATGGTCCGGAACGTAAAAACAGACTTGCTTGTACGATCGAATATGAGAAGCTACGTAATAACATATGTGTATTAAATATAATATTAATCACACACACACACATATATATAAACGATTATATGTGCTAATGTGTATGAATACATGTATGTATTTCATTATGATTAAGATTATTGAAAAATATTATTCTTATTACTAACCTTTGTGCAGAAATATATCGAGAGCTACAGATCGTCTATCTATTGAAGTACAGCACATTATCAATTAACGCGTCCAATCTGTAATATGATCCCTAAGATCGTTATTATACACTTATTGTTTATATAATCTTTTAACCGTATCAACTGGTACATCTGGGGACACTGTTAACCCAGTACTGTACCCGAAATACTTCTCCGGACTCAGATTGTGATGTCGTTTAGAGTTCAACAGTCAAATTTTCTATTAATTCGTTTTCCCCGTTTTGCGTGCCCAGCACGGCTATCCAATTTTATGTTTCAAAATGAGTTTGGTCGCACACGACCCGAAAATAGTTGTTGACTGATAACTTAATTAAAGTGGCGAAATTATAGCTCGGTCAACCACTCCGAACCCAACAACTTCAATAACAATCCATCCAAAGAAATCAAATTATGCCAAACAGTTGTACTTGTTATGAATGTGGCAGTACAGCACATTTCAAGAGGAATTGCCCAAAGTTGAACCGAGTTGTCATTGGAAGACGAACCTCAAGACAAGCATCAACCTCGGATCAAGCAAGGAGCCGTGCTTTTGCGAGTAATTCGAATAAAGCACGTCATGATCCAAAGGTGGTATTAAGTACATTGTAGTTTTAAATCAATAGACTTCAGTGATATTTTTACGGTCGTCGATAGAAGTTAGTTCCTGTTAACCACCTATCATTTGGAAAGATACCGATTAGTGAAACTATAGGACCCTATACTGTAGAATCGCCAACGGTAAACCCCTAATGGTTAACTAAATCGTTCGGAATTGTCCTAATATTCTGAACGATTAACCTTTCCTTATTGACCTACGACCAGTAAAGTTAAGAAGTTGTGACGTGATAGTTAACATGGATTGGCTAACTCAACATGAAGCTGAAATCAAATATGAAAAGAAGATGATTAGAAGCTCTCCTTCGGACGATGAAGCGATTAGATACAGAGAAAAGTGTACGGTATTATGTTACCACTCTAATCTCATTTTGAGATGTTATAATATTTACGACAAGAAGGCGTGGTGTATTTAACAAACGCGATTGCCAAAGTATTTAAAAGAAAACATATAGAAGTTATCCCGATGGTACGCGAATTTCCACAAGTTTTCCCAGAAGAACTTCATGGGTTACCGCCAACCCGACAGGTCGAATTCAGAATCGATTTAATACCTCAAGCTGGCCCTGTTGCTAAAGCATCTTACCGACTTGCGCCAACTAAAATGCAAGAATTATTGGATAAAGGTTTTATACGACCTAGTTAGTCACCATGGGGTGCACCAGTTTTAATTGGGAAATGAAGGACGAAAGTGTTAGGATATGTACTGATTAGGGAGAATTGAATAAAGTGACGATCAAGAATAGGTATTCACTTCTTCGAAGTAAATGATCTATTTAACCAACTGCAAGGGGCGATTTATTTTCAGAAAATTGATCTTAGATATAGTTATCACCAAATGAAAAATCCAAGACGAGGACGTTGCAACAACAGCGTTTCGGACTCGCTACGGCCATCATGAATTTTTAGTTATGCCTTTCGGGATAACAAATGCGCCGGCAGCATTCATGAAACTCATGAACCGAGTCGGTAAACTTTATTTTGACAAATTTGTCATAGCATTCATTGATAATATTTTGATATATTTGCAACGTAAGGAAGAGCACGAACGACGGTTAAGGAAAATTGTGGAAGTGTTAAAGCAAGATGAGCTATACGCGAAGTTTTCGAAATGTGATTTTGAATAAAGAAGGCATAATCCCTTGGTCATGTTGTAAAGCAACAAGGATTACGCAAAGATCCAAATAAGATAGAAACCATTAAAATTGTGCCAAGCGCCGATTTTAAGTCTCCCCGATGGAGACGATGGTTTTGTCGCGTATTGTGACGCATCGCGTAGAGAGTTAGGATGCGTGTTGATGCAGAATAATAAGGTTGTAGCCTATGCTCCCCGACAGTTAAAAGTACACGAGAAAAATTACACTACTCATGACTTAGAACTGGGAGCGGTTATCTTCGCACTTGAAATCTGGAGACATTATCTCTACGGTACGAAGTGCACCATCTTCACCGATCATAAAAGTTTGCAGCACATATTTGATCAGAAAGAACTGAATATGAGGCAACGAAGTTGGGTCAAGTTGTTAAGCGATTATGACTGTGACATCCGTTATCACCCCGGCAAGGCTAACGTGGTAGCCGATGCCTTGAGTAGGAAAGGTCGGGTTAAGCCATTGCGAGTGCGAGCACTGGGGATGATAGTCCAGTCGAACCTTTCGAACCTGATACGAGTCGCTCAACGTAAGGCGTTGAAAGAGGAACAATTGGAAAAGGAGGGACTTTACGGCAACGAGAAGAATTTCGAACAGCGCATGGACGAAATTCTCTATTTCAAAAAAAATGGGTTTGGATCCCGACCCCCCATGACCTTCGTGAGTTAATCATGGACGAAGTGCATAGATCGAAATATTCCATACATCCGGGATCGGAATAGACTATTGATGATACGAATATCTGAAAGGATTTTATTAATGGCCGAGCTTGGAGAAAGATATGTTTACGTATGTTGGTGAACATTTAAGTTATGCAAGAGATAAGGCTGCATACCGAAAACCCGAGGAGACGTCACAATGACAGAAAATTCGCCAATGATTGTGGGAATAAATTATAATGGATTTCGGGACGCAAATTCCCAAGATATATCAAAGGCATGAAGTAAATTGGGTAATCGCGGATCGATTAACCAATCCTCGCATTTCATCCCAATCTATGATGATTACCACAATGAATTCTCTCCCAGATTCATGATGGTGAAATGGTATCTCATCGTGGAATACCATTTTCAATTATCTCAGATCGAAATGGGCAACCTACTTCCATTATTGGAAGGCGGGGAAGGAAGCATCGAGAGCTTGAAGCTTTCTATGGGTGAATAATTATCACCAACTTGTTAAATTGAAAATGGGCGTCAATCAAGCCATAAGATTTGAATTGATTCGGGAAATAACCAATCGGATTTATAATATTTAAGATGAGTTGAAAGCAGCGTGAGATTGGCAAAGGATTTATGCCAACATTCAAAGGAAACCATTGTCACCGGAAAGAGGAGACATGGCACTTTTAAGGCATCACCTTAGAGAAGTGATATGAGGTTTGGCAAAACCGAAAATAGCTCCTTAATATAATGGACCTCATGAGACTATCTCCATGAGTGGTCATTTAGTTTATCGATTAAAGTACTCCAGGGGCTAAGTACTATACATGATGTTTTGCCATGTATACGGATTGAAAAGTACCTAAGCGATGAGGCAACGAAAGTACTAGTAATGGAGGTACGCGTAGAAGTCATACTTGATATCATAAACAATTTCGTAGAGATAGTAGACGGGAAAACTAAACAGTTTGGACACACCAAGCTTTATTGATTAAGATTAAGTGGAATTCACAGCGAGGACCAGATTATACCTTCATAACGCGAGGGTGAATTCTGAAGGAAAAACCCCCCACCTTTCTCTCGAAAGGGGATAGTGGGCGTGTAAAATTTCGAGGACGAAATTTCTTAACGGGGGGGAGAATGTAACGATTCCGACGAAACCAGGTATACCCTAACCGGTAGACTGTAGTTACGTCATATTTAATGTCGGGTACATGAATTACCATAGTAATCATACGAGAATACATGGTTCATTGTATTGATTGTACGTGAATATATAATTCACCGTATTGAATATGCGATTAATCGATCGATAGTTATTGAAACCCGAATGAATCGAGGGTTCAATTATAGACGAGATATATGATATTTAGTGATGTTACGAAGTATTAAAGCTTCGGGATAAGTGGATTAAAGCACAGAAAAAGGATTTCGATTTAATAGTACGTCGGTACGTTAAACGAAACCTTTAATACCAAACCGAGCAAGAGACGATCGATCAAGCCGAAAAAGATGCGTAATAATTAGTAATATGACATTTTAAGTTAACAAATGTCATGATTTAAGTTTTTAAAGTTTTTTAAATCGGTTTTATATAAATTTCATTTTTAAGCCGAAAAACGACCGTTTTAACCCCGTTTTAAGTCGAATTAAACGTTTAACCGAAAAACGAACTGAACCAGATTATCCAAAACATTATCCGGATTACGAGAATCCAAATGAGTGGCCAAGAATGAAGAGGTGGGTCCCACCCCACCCCCACATAATTCCGATCGGCCTCAATGGGGCTAACCCCATTTCATTTTTCTTTTTTTTCATCCAACAATCCAACAATCCTTCAAACCTCTCAACCTCATGATCAAAAACCCGAGCGTTTGGAGCAAGAAAACAAGGTAAAGAATCGAGTTAATCACGTTTCCATCTTCGTTTCTTGAGTTTAATTGCAAGAAAATGAGGTTTCAAAGATGAAAACCGATTCTTGCATGATCAAGTGATGTATACGGGTTATACAAGGGATCTTGGTCCAAGAAAGGAGTTAAACGAATCAAAAACGAATTTTTACGGTTAAATCTTTGTTTTTGGAATCATAACCGAAACCATGAAATAAATGGCTTGATCGTGAGTGTAACTTGCTTGGTATTGTGGTATGTTGTTTGTAGGCTCTGTATTTAGTGGTAGATAAGGCGGAAAGATGAGTTTGTAGCTTGTAGTGGCGGAAAACGAAAGGTATATTCGGTTATGTTCGGTTTTGGGAAATTTGGACAGATTTTTGATGCTTTAGAGTTAGGTCATGAAATTTTACAGAGGTGTTAAACACATGAAAATATTAGTTCTGTGAAATTTTGGTAATTTTTGGATAAAGGATGAATATTTGGTGAATTTAATGCTCGGTTTTGGCCAAAAATGGTGAAAAATAGTTAAATATTATGAAAAATTCTGGAAAATTGCAGATAAGCTCTTTATATCATGTATATGTCACACACAAAATTTGAGGTCAGTTGGATAAGTCTAAGTAGGCTTTTCGGTTTAAACGAGTTCTAGGGTGTTCTAGCTCGGTTTTAGTAAAATGACATGTAAAAGAAGATTTTGGTTCTGGAAAAATTACAGGGGACTATGTGGATGGCAGGGGACATTCAGGAAAAATTTGGGATTTTTCTAAGATCGTTTGGTATTTATGACATATTTAGTGTTTAAATGGTGTTTAAAAATAGATAAATAAATTTTAAATATAAGAATTAATTCTGGAAATATTTTTATAAAATTCCCCACTGTTAAAAAGTGATTTGTGCAAAATTTCAAGATCCGAGAGTAAACGGATAAGTATTTGTGCTAATTATCAAACTTTTAAAGTTAAAACGCGTAAACCGGTGAAGTTCGCTTAAGCGAGCTGACTGGTGTATAAAAACCCTAAAAATGAACGATTTTCATATAAATGAGTTAAACAAGTAAAAATAAATCATCCGAAAGTAATTCGGATAATTTGAGTAATTTTAACCTATTTTAACAGTTTCCGTTACGCCAAAGACGGAAACGGGTCCCGCGGCCAAACGGGACGTCTAAACCGAGCTATAATTTCGCCACTTTAATTAAGTTATCAGTCAACAACTATTTTCGGGTCGTGTGCGACCAAACTCATTTTGAAACATAAAATTGGATAGCCGTGCTGGGCACGCAAAACGGGGAAAACGAATTAATAGAAAATTTGACTGTTGAACTCTAAACGACATCACAATCTGAGTCCGGAGAAGTATTTCGGGTACAGTACTGGGTTAACAGTGTCCCCAGATGTACCAGTTGATACGGTTAAAAGATTATATAAACAATAAGTGTATAATAACGATCTTAGGGATCATATTACAGATTGGACGCGTTAATTGATAATGATTGTTGTTACCTGCTTGCATGTGCTAAGGTGAGTTTCACGAGCCCCTTTTTCTGAATTGTTTTCAAATATCTTCCCGGGGCGGAAAGCATGTTACTATTGAAATGTTTAAATACATACTGAACGCATGGATTTGCTTATATTTATAAATATTTGATTGTACGGGAATCGTACGGAATGGGTACAGGACTGGGTTAACAGTGTCCCCAGATGTCTTTAGAAGTGTTTCCGGGTTAACATTGCCCCCGGAGTGAGTACAGTACTGGGTTAACAGTGTCCCCAGGGGTTCCTAGAAGTGTTTCCGGGTTAACATTGCCCCCGGAGTGAGTACAGTACTGGGTTAACAGTGTCCCCAGGGGTTCCTAGAAGTGTTTCTGGGTTAACATTGTCCCCAGAGTGAGTACAGTACTGGGTTAACAGTGTCCCCAGATAATATTATATTATGATATGGATTTATCATGGTTTACTAAAATTGTGAAACTCACCAACTATTCGTAGTTGACCCGTTTTCTCACATGCTTTTCAGGTACAATTAAGATGAAGTGATTGCTTACGTGCTAAGTGCTTGATGTGTGTAAGATTTGCGTGCAGGATGTTAGGATACATTATAACAAATAGAATTGTGTACCGTATTGTATGATGCGTGTATCACCTAGACGGTAATGAAATACAAGATAATGTAATTTGAAGTATATTAATGCATTCAGTTTTCTTTATAAACAATGTGGTTGATATCGGAGGTGTCTGTCGCATTCCGTTTACGTTTCGGCTGCGGTTACGGGGTGTTACATTCATTGATGAATACATTATGGTGTGGAATAACTTAGGGAGAGCAGTTACAATAACTTAGATCTCTCTCTATATATGTACACACTAAATTATGAGCATGAGCAGCCTATTTATAGGCAACTAGACGGGTGCCCATGCAATGCAGCGGGTGTTTTAACTTGTTAATCACGTAACAAATATAAGTGTTTATGGTTCGATTAAAACCTTGAAATAGTTTAAACCGGTCATTGGCTTGACTTCTTTTTTCTTTTTTTTTACTTTTGGTTTGTTTGTCGGTTTCAAAATTTTCAAAACGTAGTGAACGGTTAGTTCGCGGTTTATACTGGCAACCGGCCATATGAAACCAGACAATACTGTAAATGTTGAATGCATTTTTACGTTTTTTACTATTAATTATTTGATATGTTTTGTAATATATATTAGATATAGTTAAAATTTAATTGAACATAATCTTTTTATTACAGATAACTTGGCTATACAACTTCAAATTAACCTAATTGAAATATGATTCATTTTGTGATCTTTGTTGTTATTATTTCACATCCTAGATCTTCCATTAATATTTACCATATATGTGGTTAAAATTATCATTTTTTATTTTTGATCCTCTCAAGTATCATATTATGTTGGTGTTTAGTTAAAATTAATGGTACACTTAAATTAATAATTATTTTAAACTAAATTTATTATTAAAGTTTAAACTGTGAAACCTAACTGGAACCAGGCCGTTAGTAACGATTCGGTTTCAACTTTCAATGGCTGAGTGTGGTTTTGGACGACAAAAAATCAGTATTAACGGTTGAAAGTTTAACTTAAAAACCATGAAAACCGACACGGAACACCCATACGTAACATGTTAATTTATTTAAAATGAAAAAAATTATAAAAATATCATATCCAAATTAAAGAGAATAAAATGCTCGTTTTTATGGTGTAATTTTTTTATAAAAATATTAACGTTTGAAAAGGCTATAGTCGTTTAAAAATCATGTGTGGGAAGTTAGTTTACAACTTAAATTAAAAACATAATATGGTTAAATATGAGTGACCAAACTTGTAAGGTGAATGAATTGTGTTTAAAAGACAAGTTTACCCTTACTAACACATATACCTCATGCTTTAAGTGTTGTAAATTACTTAAAAATGGGTGTCTTAATTTACCCTTGTTTGGTGTATTATATATAGTATAGATATGCTCCAATTCGTTAAGTTAAGTCTAATACGTTATATCTTCATAACGAATTACACTCCATTCATTATGATTCCATAACAAATGGTAATAATCTTAACGAACTAGTCTATCCTATAACGAATAGGCCTCATTTGTTATACAATCCATAGCGAATGGGCCATGTTACAATAAATATACATTAAATACACAGACTAGACAACCTATAAATTATTCGATCGCTACGGACACTAAAACCGTGCACTAACAGACACCCCCTTTTTTGTAGCTATCGAATACTTTAATCTTGAATACTTTAACTAAAAATCACCAGTCACAAAACCGTGCACTAACAGACACCCCCTTGACTGATGATTTTCGGGCTTGTGCAAACAGACAATCTTTAAGTCTTTTCAGCAAACCAACAACCTGTAGCCTCTCATATCAGATCACCCCCTCAAAGTGAGCAACTCTTGGAGATCATCCCGATCATCCATTGGCATATGATATGGTTCAATCTATCAACAATCAGCAACAAGTCATCAGCAATCCGTCAACACCGGTAAAGAAAAATATCTTTACGTTTAACCTAGTCACACATCTTCATCAAAAACCCGATCATTCAAAATCTTTCACTTCAGTATTCTGAGTTCCAACCTCTGTTAATAAACCCCAAAGGATTAAATTCCAAAAATATCCAACGACAAGACTCGTATATTCTTCAATAAGATCAACCCATTCGAGAATCGTCCCCCTCAACAGAAGTAATCCGCCATTTACTCGTAGCCAACATAGTCAGGATCAAAGTCCCTCAGAAATAAGTAAATAGACACACTCGTATCCCACATAGTCAGGTTTCAATCTTGAACAAATCAATCACCAATCGAAAAACAATTGCAGTCTTGAACTCAGTTAAACATAGCTTTGTCGCCATGAATTACCACCCGAATTGTAGTAATTTTTCAAGAAACCTTGCCAACGTAGGAAGATACAAGACAAATAATCCCAAATGAAAGTTTTATCTCCCCCTTTTCTTGACAAATATAGAAAGGTCTTGAATAATCTTCAAAGTTCACAAACAAACTCCTCCTTAAATTATTTGTGGTCTCCCCCTCGGCCAACTGAAACGCGTAAATAGTCGGTCCGAAAAATATATTACTAAAATTTGAGAGAGGAGTACCAATACATTAGGAACAACCCAGAAAAATTTCGATTTAGAAAATTTTTTCCAATTTTCCCGCCAAAAATTCACCGAAAATTTTCGAAAAATAAATATTATCGCCAAAATTTTCGAAAAAATGAACTTAAACGCGATCGTATGTATCAAAACAAGCATTGTATCATCTTTCAAGCAGAAAAAGACTTATAGAACACTTATATATGACTTTCTAAGCAATACGTGAAAATATTTTGGAATTTTACAATGAACTAGTATGTTTTAATTATTTTTCAAACTTGAGTCGAAAAACACTCGTTTTCGCGCTGTTTGTCGCACCTGAACTATTTTTTGCATAAAAAACTGAACCCGAATTAAACTTGGACTCGATATTAATCGTACTAGCTTACAAAATAAAAAAGAAAAGAAAAGGAATAGGGCTAGGGCTCCACCCTTTGTTCCGATCGGAACTATAGGGGGGAATCCCCACCCTTGTTTTCGTTTCATTTTAAGAAATCCCTTAACATATTTTTACCATTTGTACCAAATCAAACCTGAACAAACTCTCTATCCCTCTTTTTACTACAAAACCTGCCAAAAATCCAAGGTAAACTCTTAATCTTTAAGTGTTTTTAATTAAGTTTTTTAGGCAAAAATTAAGGTTTGATTAGTAAAAACCATATTTAACCATGTAAAAACCTCCAAACTGGTCCAAAAACATAATTTTATTTTAAACATGGTTAAAATAAGAATCAAATACTTTTTTGGCCAAAAACGCGGATTAGAATGTTTTTATTACTTTTTTACGGTTTGAAACCATGACCGAAACCCCTAAGTAACAAGGCTTGATTGTTGATTCTAGATTCTTAGTTTTATTTTATATGATCTGTAGATACACTATCTTCTGAGACAAGAACCCTGAAACTCAAGAAAAGAGCGTAAAAAAGTGAAAACCCGCAAAGGTACTACACGAAATTATCGTTTTAGGGTTGTTTGTGCTTCGATTGTGACGTGCTTTTAGTTAGACTATGAAATTTCGCAGGGATATTAGGGACCATATAAGAGAGCCCATGTCCATGTTTTCTAATATTTCGATAAACAAAGAATATTTGACGAAATTATTACCGTTTATTGGTGTTTTATTATGAAAAATAGTTAAACTTCTTGAAAAAATTATAAATTTTGGTTTCGAACTCATAAATGTTATAGTAAGATCACAGGTAAAGTTTGAAATCATTTGGAAATGTGTGAATATAGTTTTTTCATTTGCGTTTAATCGGGTTTTAACAGCCGAAAAATGCACAAAAAGGTAGTTTGGCAAAGAATTAGGTTCTCAAAATTATACAGGGGTTATGTTTTGGGATTTTTATCACTAAGAAAAATATCGGATGTTTCAGGAACCGTTCGGTATAAACGGGGTGATTTTTTAGTTAATTTAATGTGCTAAAAGTAGTCTAATATTTATTAACTAAAACTATGATAATCTAGACACTAAGTAATAATTCTAGACTCTTAACTTAACTAAAACTACTAACCGGAAAGTGAACCGGTCGACTCTAGTACAACTAAGTAAGTCCGGATATCGAACCCACGAGACTTTTTAAATTACGTAACTAGCTAAATTACGTAACTAGCTGAATAATTGGCATACAGACCCATGGTGTCCGGACCCGGGGCATCCCTTCAATACAAGATTTAAGGTTATAAAACCATACGCCAATTATGTGTAAAACCCTAAAACTAGCAGTTTAAGATTTATATCACAGGCTACACGGCATACTCTAACGTTAAACCTACCCAAGCATCATAATATAACGTATTCAATCTTTTTTAACTTTTCAAACTTTATAATATTCAATCTTTTATAAACATTTTTCAATTTTTTTTAAATTTTTTATTTTTTCAATTTTTTTATTTTTTATTTTTATTTTTCAAACAAAAACTCAATTTAAACTATGACTCAAATATCCTATCCCCACACTTAAATTTTGCATTGTCCTCAACGCAAGGATAAGGACGACTTAAAATAAAAATAAAGTCGGACCACAAAAAACTAAAAACTAAAAAATTAAAAACAAAAGCAAAAGAAAAAAGTTAATAAGCTAGATAATGGAAAAGACTTAGGTGGTAATATGCGCATGAAATATGATGCCAAAGTATTCTTTCCATGAATGCCCTCCAGCTACGCACGTGCTCAATAAATGGTAACTCCTTCTCTCACGAACGTAAGCGGAAAAAATTCAACAAACAACATCTAAAAATGTATCTTATCATAATGATAGATATTATGCAATTAAAGTGCTTCATCAACCCAAAAATATATAAAGCATGAATAATTAGCAGCAAATAATAAATATAAAGTATACGTTTCGGCTGTTCCATCCCCACACTTGTTTAAAACCACATCCCATCAACTATCTCATAAGCAACCTTGGAACAACCTGCAAGTAAGAGAAGAAGCACTCGGCAGAGCAAAGAAGTAAAAACAAAATAGAAATAAAAATAGAAGAAAAAGATAGTACCGGGTTGCCTCCCGGGAAGCGCTAAGTTTACAAAAGAGTCTTTAGCCAGACTTAGTTCCGAAACCTCAATCAAGAGGCTTATCTTTGATCCTCTTCCCATCGGTGCTCCTCAACACTCTCCTCTTAAAATAAGTTGGGAAGAAGCTAATTTCCAAACACATGTAGGCCCAAAAATACGCATTTGGCTCGATCCACCCATTATTAAAATTCTGAAAATACGACCAATTTGGCATACTTTGATTCCTGAGCCCATATATCTTCTTTCTTGGGGCTCTTAATTTACGTGGCGATCCACGAACAACTATTTCCAAAAACAAATCCTCTTTACCATGCAGACGTGGATGTTCTTTCACAACGAGATGCAATTCTTTACTCTTCAATTCTTCAGATATCTCTTGTGATTCCTCTTTGACATTTTGTTTATTAACTGGCTCCCCGAATAACAAAACTTTAAGCTCCTCAAGATCTCTTTCGGGGTTAAAATCTCTCTCATCTATATCAGCTAAACCCGCTAAATCTTCACCAAATTCATCCCTAAACTCGTCTTCCCAAGAGAGAATACAATCCTCTATCTTATCCTGCAACCCAACATCCTCAAACTTGATCGTCGGCTCATAAAATTGTATTTGATACTTTAGGCCCGACCGAAAATCATCCATGATATCTGAAAGTGGTGCTTTTGGATTAATGATATGGGTGACACGTAAAACATCGTATAATATCTCTTCTGGATGTGGTATGTGATCCAGCATTACGCCAGATGAGTCTTTACAACCGATAATGTTCCCCATCTTATCATACACCACACAGAATTTAGGCTGATAGTTGTTTTTATATAGGTGGTCCATAATTGCCTGTATTTCTGACTCCCATATACTTAAACCTCTTTGATCTTATGAGGATTTTCTTCAACTTTGGCCCCGTAGTAACAATCCATGAAGATCACTGCAAAGATAAACTTAAACAAATAAAAGATCACGAGCACCAAATAGTAGTAAAATAAAAAAAAATATTAAAGAAAACTAAACTAATTAAAAGAAATTAAACTAGACTATATTAACCTAACTCCTAAGACTCAAACCAAACTAAAAAAAAAACAAAAATAAAAAGAAAAACTACTTAGACTCCTACGACTCAAACGAAAATAAAACAAATAGCACGTATGCAACAAATAAGTCCAAGTAACGCTAATAACGCAATCGCCAAGAGTCCCGGCAACAGCGCCAGAAACTTGATGTGCTAAAAGTAGTATATTATTTATTAACTAAAACTATGATAATCTAGACACTAAGTAATAATTCTAGACTCTTAACTTAACTAAAACTACTAACCGGCAAGTGAACCGGTCGACTCTAGTACTGCTAAGTAAGTCCGGATATCGAACCCACGAGACTCTTTAAAATACGTAACTAGCTAAATTAAACTCTACTAACTGACGCGACTATTTATTTTATATATTAAGGGGGGTTTATTATAATATTATTAATTAAACTAATATTAAAATCTAATTAATAAAAAAACAAGTAAAAACAAAAAGAATATTTTTATGAATTTAAATCAGATGACGATGAAAAACCACCTAGGCTGGAATCCCCAAAGTTTAAGTTGTCAATTAATCGGAAAATGCTTGTTATGGAACCGGGATCATAAAATAATCACTTAAAATAAAACCCGAACAGGACCCCTGACCCTTATCAAAAAGACACCTATGGATTTTTCTTAAGTTCTTTAAAACACCAGTTTTAATATTAGACTTCCTTACGGTTATCTAATTAATTATGATAGAGTCCCTTTATAGTGAAATCCTACCTTACAGCGTGGAAATCAAAGGTAATTTAATAAACTCGATTGACTCACTAGACAACGTTAATTAATCAAACCTAGACGGACTCCTTACGAAGAACTAAATCTAGCAATCTTAGTCAACAAAGATCTAACAATAACCTATCACCTTACAACTTTCTAGGTTAGCAGCACACTTTTATTCGTTTGACTAATAATATTATTCCTATATTTTTATTGCAAATCAACCATAAACTAGTCAAGAACACACAGTAGATGACCTAACAAAATTCTATCATATGAAACAATCACCAAGAATTTTGTGGAATAGTAAAACTAGAATAACCAAAACCAAGTACACATACGCAACAATAAAATAAACCAAACAATTTACTGAATCATAAAACCATAATGAAAAGCAAACTCCAAATAAAATAAAACTTCAAACAATGGTTCATCATAAGCCTAGGCGGTATAAGGGTTTTGCCAACAACCACACTCAAGAACAAACCATATATATAAAGTTCAATACTGAATTCATAAAGAAAACAATAAATTCAAACCAACTAATAATGATGTTTGGATGAGTAGGAGTTGTACCCAAAAGCTTTCCACTCGAACCAAGGAGGCCTTCTCTTTCTCTCCTTGCGTTGCCCTTTGTTCCGTCCGTAGGGCTCTCACCAACCCGCCCTAATTCCCCCGTCTAGGTTTTTGTCTCCCCGAATCCCCTTTTCTTCTATGTGTTTCCTTCCTTTTATATTTAATTACCAAAACCCTCTTCTGCCTTGCTGTCCAAGACTAGCTCTATTTATTTTCTTTTATTTTCGATGAAGTCCGATGTGTTAACCATCAAGTACCCACGTGGGCTTGATAATAAATATATTTTTGAACAATTAAATCTTTGAATCTAAGTATTGGAGTCCAAAAAAAAACCAACATAGATGTTTTCTTTTTAATTGCCATCACCAACTTAATTTCATCAAGAATTATTAGTGTTCACATTATGAACTTTGAAATAAATCACTGCCTCATCTTTCATGACCTACAAAGTGTAACAGATAATAATTAAAGAAGTATACCTCATAATAGTATTAATATATTTAATAATTATTAAACTGAGTATAACATAAAACAATCAGGTACTATGTTAAATCATTTTAGCTTGTTATTTTTACCTGAAAGCTTTAAAATCTCAATATGAATAAAAAATAAGTATTATTAGATGAAAACCAATTCAAAACAACCTAAAAGTGTATGAAATATTTATATAATAATATGTATGTTTTAGATCATATCATAACTATAACGCATAAAATTAATTTTAATAAATAAATAAATAGGTAAATGTAAAATTCTAGAAAATACTTTTATAATTCAACAGATTTTAATTTATTTTTATAAAAATTCTCATAATGTACATATAATTATATAAATAGTTATGATAATTTAAAGATTTAAATTAAATATGTTTTATCAAAATCGGCAACATTATGTTTAACGAACTGACTGGTATGTCAAAACGTCAAAAGTGAACAAATATTATAGTTTTGAATGAATTTGATAAAAACGAAATTTTTACGAGTTTTCCGGACAATTCGGGTGGATTCTACGCGTTTTGTATAATTAAACTCGTATGAAAACGGAAACGAACTCTGCGACTAATCCAGATACTGAAACCTTAAATTTCTTTTATAAATCATATCATTTTGTCAAATAGTATGTTTACTTATGTTTCTGTGATCTTACCTATTTCTGAAATGCGTAAACGACCAAACATAGCTGCCAGGCACAAAAAACTGTGAAATTGAGCCAATATGGTTTTTGAACATTTCATAACGTTCAACATCACAATCTAAGACTACTGGCATGTTCTGGGAGTAACAGCCATACCCAGACTAGATATGCGTCCCAATTTAGTGTAATGACAGTATCAGTGTTAACATTACTATACCGATTATAGGTTTCAGGCTATAATCGAGGCATTATACATAATACACGTGTAACAGATCGATAATATAATAGGGTGAGTTTCATAACCCCAATTTTTAAACTGTTTTACGAACTTTTGGGGTGGATAACATGTTTATGCATCCTTATTTACTTGGAAACGTTGTATGATGTGAATTACCTAAGTGCTAAAACTTGAAAGTCCCCCCACACAAGTGATTAACTTCGAGCCCGTGGCATGTGAATAGTACCATTGGTTTGGCAAACCCAATTGACAGGGACGGTGGGGTATGCCGGAACATGTTTTACAATTGCACATGACCACACGAACCTTTTGTATCATGCTATGTAGTGTTAGACATGGTACCGTTGGGGCATGTGGCAGTTGAGGCCACGGGAAGACGAGCGAGTAGTGGAGGCCATGTAGGATATCGTGTCAAGGATTCACTTCTGGCGTATTATCGTATACATAGTTACATATATACATACTGAGTACTATGATTACAGATACTGATCACGTACAAACTTATGAAACTCACCAATTCTTTGTAGTTGACCCATTTTAGCATGTTTTTCAGGTGAGCCAAATTTGGAATAATTTGCTAATGTGCTCGGTGCTAAAAGTGAGATTAGACCGCTGTAGATAGATACAAGCATACAAATAAATAATAAACGGGCAGGAAAACCGGTTACGTGTATTTCACCTAGTTTGTAAACTTAGTACAAAAAGTGTAACATGATGTAAATTAGTTTGTTCGTTTTCTTTATTACAATGTGGTTGATACCATAGGTGGCTGTTACATTTCCATATTACGCTTCCGTAATTACCTAGTCGGGGTGTGACATAATGTCCGCAAGCCATACAGAAGAAATCATGCATACTGATCCATGGGAAAGAAAATTCGCGGTGTTGCTTGATAACGAGGGTGTATCTTTTTGTGAATGTTATTTCTAGTAAAAGCTATTAAAATTTTTAATTGTTTTTATCTACTGGTTCTAAGATTTAAGTCAAGCTCGGGAGACATGGAAAAAATCAAAATAAGCCTAGATCAAGATAAGAGACTTATATTTTCATGATATTCATGCCTAATTGAACCTTTAAATCATATCACAGATATTTCAGAAACATTTGTTTAAAATTTTAAGTGGACAACCATACCAATAACTGACTTAACACAACACATAATAAAGCTGAAATATAAAACTATGATGGAAGGACAATTTGGTTAATATGATTCCCTGCTCAAACTCGTAAAAATATGTATTTGCTTATGTTTGAAAATAGTTTTTGAAACTTGTTGCTTTACTTTTCATTTACTGTATTTCAATATCCAAAAAGATTTTACATTTCTAAGTTTTTTTAGCTCTATATGAATGGGTTACTCTCTGCTAGGATGACATAATGGGAATGATAACGCAGCTTATGTTTCAAAATACATTTCAAAAGGTTTATAACGTTCATTGTTTTAATATGGTCATTAACTTAGACTTGATCAAACTCGAGAGTGTGATTTTTGAAAGTTTAAGTGGACAACCATACTAATAACTGACATAACACAAGACATAATAAAGCTTAAATATAAAACTATGATGGAAGGACAATTTGGTTAATATGATTTCCTGCTCAAACTCGCAAAAATATGTATTTGATTATGTTCGAAAATAGTTTTTGAAACTTGTTGCTTTACTTTTCATTTACTGTATTTCAAATTCCAAAAAGATTGTACATTTATGAGTTATTTTTGACTCTATATGAATAGGTTACTCTCTGCTAGGATGACATAACATGAATGATAACGGAGCTTATGTTTCAAAATACATTTCAAAAAGGGCTAAAACGTTCATTGTTTTGATATGGTCATTAACTTAGACTTCATCAAACTCGAGAGTGTTATTTTTGAAATTGTGTAAACATATACGGCGCATATGTTTATCACAAACATATACGGGCATAAATGCTCTACTATAACTACATTCTTATCCTATTTTCTTGATAAACCCGTTCGGGTTATAAAAACCTATCCTGACAAAATGGATTTTTAAAAGTAAAAAAGGGTGATTATGGGGTCATTGTTCGTAATAAAGCACGATTGGTTGTGCAAGGTTTCAATCAGCAAGAAGGCGTGGATTACACAGAAGTATAAGCTCTTGTTGCGAGACTGGAGGCTATATGTATTTTTCTAGCCTATGTTTCCTTTAATAATTTCAAAGTTTATCAAATGGATGTTAAAAGTGCATTTATTAATGGGGAACTTCAAGAATAGGTGTATGTAAAGCATCCTTCTACTTTTGAAGATCCTGACTAGCCCGATCATGTTTACCGGCTGAACAAGGCTTTATGGTCCCACCAAGCCCCGAGAGCTTGGTATAGCACACTTGCTGACCATTTGATCGATAGAGGCTTCAAACGAGGGATTTTCGGTTGTACTATCTTTTACAAGATAGACGAAGACAGTTTGCTCATTATCCAAATTTATGTCGATGATATCATATTTGGCTCTACAAATGACACATGATGTAAGGACTTCGATAATTCGATGCAGACAAAGTTCTAGATTTGCTTGATGGGAGAAATGAGTTCCTTTTTGGGGTTTCACGTTTATCATTTGATCGATAGCGGCTTCAAACGAGGGATTTTCGGTTGTACTATCTTTTACAAGATAGACGAAGACAGTTTGCTCATTGTCCAAATTTATGTCGATGATATCATATTTGGCTCTACAAATGACACATGATGTAAGGACTTCGATAATTCGATGCAGACCAAGTTCGAGATTTGCTTGATGGGAGAAATGAGTTCATCCATTTTGATGACGGGATTTTCATCCATCAGAAGACGTATGTGGATGATGTCTTGAGCCGATTCAAGATAACTACCAAAAAATTCCCTTCTATTCCTCTTCACAATTTGGCACCGAACGAATTGGAGGATAACGTTGATCCTACCCTTTATCGAGAGATGATTGGTTCATTAATGTATTTAATTGCATCGCGTCCTGCTATAATGTTTGTTGTTTGACTTTGTGCCAAGTATCAAGCAAGTCCGCGAGTGACTCCTCTGACGGTTGTGAAGCGTATTTTTCACTATATGAGTGGTAATCCTGACATCGGGTCATCGTATCCCAAGGATGGTAGTTTTGATCTTACTACGTTCTCATATTCCAACTATGGAGGATGCAAGATCAACTTCAAGTCTACAACGGCGGATTGTCAGTTTTTAGGAAACCAGCTTGTATCCTGGCAGTGTAAGAAGCAGAAGACGGCCTCCACTTCAACTGCTGAAGCTGAATATGTGGCAGCCTCGAGTTGCTGTTCACAGGTTCTGTGGATACAGCAACATTTTGTGGGATTCCCTTTTGAAGTTTCTTACTACTCCAATACTAAGAAACTTTGTTGCGATATGTATCACGAAGCACCCCGTACACCACTCTAAAACAAAACATATTGAAATTTGATACCATTTATCAGTGACTGTTAAGAAAAAAAAAATTAATTGACATTGAAAAGATTCAAACGGATCATTAAAAGCCAGACCTATTTACCAAAGCTTTTGATAAAACGAGATTCAAATTTTTGTTTGATTTAAATGGTTTAAAATCAGTTGCTAATATCCCTAAGATCGGGTAATCAATTTTATTGATTTTTTATAGTTTTGTTTGTTATCTTTTTCCTTCTTTAATATTTTAGTTTTAGGGGGAGAAAATGAGAAAATACAAAAATATTGCGCTTTATGTTTGTATACATAAAATCAAAAAACATTCAAATATTTTAAAATTCAAAAACATTAAAAAAAATTAATCCTCGAAATGAGTTTTGAAGCAAAAAGAGAAAATGATAGTACATCGATCATTTATATTCTAAATTTCAGTTAAAAAAATAGGCAGAAAAGACTTTGTTCTTAACTATATTAGTGCATTGGTAGGTCTTAAACAAACGAGTAAGGTAGAGTATGTGTGATATAACCATAATATTGTCAAACTGAAAGAAGTGTTAGTCTTTTACAAAGTCTTGGTGATGAAGGCAGAAATGTAATATTGTCTCATACTCAAGCCTTAAATCTGTTTGATCATCAAAAATGTTACAAATTTAAGTAGAGCGTCTAGTTAATGGTTAACACTGCAATGATGTATGGTCTTTTCGCCTTAAATCATGTATTGATGGGATGCTTCGAGAATTCTTGACTCTATTGGGTCTTTATGCAGTTTTCCATCTGCGTATTCACAAATGTTAATATTATTTTGCTCAAAAGGCGAACCCACAATTTTATTGCCCATTATAAGTCATTAAACTTGATCACAGTTGTACTTTGTACAAAATTCACTACTGACTTGATCAAACCACGCGGTGAGTCAAGCAATTGTTCCTCCCTTGATTGCGTATTAATACCAGCAATAAACAGACCACAGGAAATACAGTGTATACAAGCCAGACAGGTGAAATCTTGCATACTCATCCATGGGAAAGGAACTCGAAGTATTGGTTGATAACAGAGGTATATCTTGTAGTGAGGATTATTTTCTATTTTGCTACAAAAAAAACAAAGAATTTTGATCAACTGATTTCAAGGTTTAATTCAAGTTAGGGTGACATGGTAAAAATCAATTAAGCCTGAGTCGAGATTAGAGGTTGATAGTTTCTGATATTTTGTGACCTAATTAAACTTTAAATTATATCACATAAATTCCTGAAATATTTGTTATAATATTTAAGTGGATAACATTACCAACTTAACACTAGAATAATAAAGCCAAAATATAAATTGTTATTATAACATCCCGAAATTAGTAAGAATAACATTTAATATATTATATATTTTTGGTGGAAAATTTTACTTGATAGAAATAATAAAATAATAAAAATGGAAGGATAAGTAGGCTAATTAGATGGAATCAATTATGAACCATAAAGAAATGACAGGCCTAAGGTTCATGGGCTTAAGGGAGTATAAATACCCCTAAAACCCTAATCGTTTCCATTTTAATCAATCTCTACACCATAGCCTACACCATAAAAAACACACACTTCTCCAATTCCCGTTTTTGAAAAAATAGCCCACAAAGACACGACGATTTCTGGAGATCTAACCGTCAGATCGGTCTCAATTATTAAATGAGTGTTAATGGAATATAAATGAAGATTTCCACTAATCATATCTTTGAGCGAAGGTCGGGAAGTCCGATTTTTATCAGCAAAACCATAGCAGTTCAAAAATGAAGATTCCGACCACTATTCAGGTTTTCTGACGACTGTAGTGGCATTTCTCGGAGAAGGAAAGCTGATAGGTTTGTAGATCGGGACGATACGGTTCCGTGGCCGCTTGAATCACTCAATTCCGAGTTCATTTGATATGGTTTTGGTCTATTCAAGTGATTTCGAACATAAAACTCAAAGGCACGTTTTTGTTAAAAATGTTTACTTTTCGTGTACAGATTTTCATGAAAATTGGTAGGATGACAGAACGGACCATGATTATCGATAAAGTAATGAACTTGATAGTAAATGTGTTAGTTGGTTCGTTTCAGGTAAAAGGAGTAGTGTTCGGTTTGTGAAAAGGATGGGTAAACGAAGTCAATTTTACATGAAACTTAGTGGGTTAGTAAATCGGACCTTATTATGTTCGAAAAATGTAAACTTGAACATAAATTAGTGTTTGTAACGAAACGGGTCATACGAGCGCATATTTTTGGACGCATATGATGTATAAGTGTGTGTATCTGTATAAGTATGTATGCGTATAAGTATATACGCCGTATAAGTCAAAGCAACGCATAAGTAGAAGATATTGTATAAGTCCGTATATGTAGGTGTGTACCACATATATGTATGTAACGTGTATGTATGTAGTGTGTATATATATAAACGTATATGTATGCATTCCCCGTGTATGTATATAAACGTATATGTATATATGTAGCATACATGTATATATGTAGCGTGTATGTATATAAACGTATATGTATGCGTGTACCGTGTATGTATATATAAACGTATATGTATGTATGGATGTATGTGTGTGTGGGCGTATATGTATGTATGCCCGTATATGTATATATAAAACGTATATGTAAGACTTACGCGCTAGACGACTTATATGTTGGATGATTTGCACGCCAATAAGGACCTACACGTTAAAAGGATTTTCCAAATAAACGAAAGATAAATAGCGTATACGTACGTAAACGATAGATATGGACTTATATGATATGAAGATAAGTAATTTATTAATAAGGAAAGGTAAGGTTTATAAAATAGGAGGTACAATATAATTAGGAGTAGTTAAATGATGCTTGTTAATTGATACATAGTTAGTCGTGCCCAACCGAAGAAATGTGTTACAATCAATTTCGAAAGAAGCAGGACCCAGGTGAGTTTCTAGTCCCTTTTCTCTGTTATGTTTTTCGGGGTTGTGTGCAAACTCCTATGTGTTAGTTAATACACTTACCTTAAGTAGTAAGTGTGTGCTGTATGAATGTCATACAAAAGATATATGAATGATATTGAACGGATGTATAAAAGGTTAGGAGTATATATGTAGATGTTTATGAATATATGTATATATATAATGCATGTATGGTAAAGTACATGTGGTTGTATGACAAGATATGTATGGTTGTATGGTTTGTATGGTTGTATGCTTAAAGGGTTGCAGACCCTAATAATATATGCGAAGGTTAAAGGGTTGCAGATCTTAATAATATTTGCGAACGTTAAAGTGTTGTAGACTCTTAATGGGTTTCAAACCCTAATAATATTTGCGAAGGTTTAGGGCGAAAGACTCTTTAAAATGTAGAGATTATTACGCATTCATAAGTAAGCTAAAACAAGAAGGTATGAAAGTATGAAAGAATGCAAGTATGAAAGTATAGAAGTATGTATGTATGTGTGTATGTATGAATGGAAGAAGAAAGTTAAGTATGTAATATGTATCTATGGACACGTATACATATATATGAATGTAATGTATGTTGAATGAGCTGGCTTGAGGGAGACACATGGCATGGACTGAGCTGACTGGCATCTGGTGAAGAAAAGTTATGATGTTTCTATTAAGATAATTTGAAAGTTTAAAGACAAGATTTTAATATTTTGTAATGAATTTCATAGTTTTTATATTTCGCGAAAAGTTTTTAATTTACTCTGATTTTTAGACCCGTGTTTATGAGTAAATCCAACGTCCAAAGTAGGGCATCGGGATCGGGTCCTTACAGTTATGGACGGATTTCTTGATCAATATGATTCCCTGCTCAACTCGCAAAATATGTATTTCTTTCGTAGTTTATATTTCAATTTTTTGTTTAGTTTTAGATTTTATATTTATTTTAGTTTTAAAATACTTGGATAATTCAAAAAGATTTTATAATTCAAAAAGATTTTATTTCTGATTATTTTCGATTACCGAGCTAATTGGATAAGAGGTTTGAAAAATAATAAGATTTTCCCACGATTTAAATTAAGTTCTTTAAAGTAAATTTTTTTAAAAGTAAAACTTTTACCTTTAGGGTAAATTTTTAAAGTAATTTTAATGTAAATACATCAAAATTTGGGTTTTTGATGGTTAATTTATTGTTTTTGAGATGGTAAAAATTCCATTTATAAGGGTATTACATCATCTGTTACTATGGTGTAACGAATGACCACCCATTAGTTAATGAAAATAATGAATGTATCACAATCGTTATCCATTCACATTCGTTTATGCTATCAGATAACAAATGAGTTTTTACTCGTTAAATTGTTTTAACGAATGAGTAACGAATCATGGGATATTCGTTATTTTTAATGAATGAAGCTTATTCGTTAACTTTGTTAACGAATGAACAGACGAATGAAGGATCATTCGTTGAATAATTGTAACGTATGAGGTTATTTGTTATCTAGGGTTTTGTGCCAAGTGGTACGGAGTATATAAAACCTAAGTGAACAAATGGAAACTCATTCGCTCACAACTATTTACTTTGATACACGAGAAAAAAGAGAGAAAATATAGCCATATTTTCCCAGAAATCATAACATCAATTTAGACTTGTTCGAGTGATTGTATCTAGATCATAATTTAAAGACGAGTCCATTTCCTGATCTGATAGGTTAATTGGACAAAAAAGGCAACGAACGCAAATATACATAATTGACAATTAAAACAAATCAGTTTATACAAATAAACGGTTAGGTTATGCTATCGTTCATATTGATGTTGTTGATACCCGTTTTAATGTATAAACTTGATATTTGTTTTGAATTGCAGATTCAAATTGCATGTTTGACATTTAAGTGTTCTTGATAATTTTGATTTTTTACTAAATAGGGTCAAAGAGACCATTCGTGAGTTTACATTCGTAATCAATAACGAATGAATATTTCATTTGTTTTATTGATAACGAATTTTTAACATTCGTAGTAATATGTAACGAATAACAATTATTCGATAGTGTATCTGACGAATGAGAATTAATTGAAACACGGATGTGTTCATTCATTTAAAAGTGTTAACGAATGTAGTCATTTGTTTAATTTGTGTTTATGAATGGGGCCATTCGTTAATGATTTTTAACTAATGGATTGTTTATATTCACAAATGAGAAGATGACATTTTGATAAGAATCCAAAATTGTTTAACAAGAGTTGGAAATTTAAGGGTTTTAAAGTATAAAACCAATTCTTATATGTTCGGGTATTACAGATATGGCCGAGGATATGAATGTCAACGCTCTTGCTCAAGATGAGCATGCTGTTCAACAAGTGGAGGAAGAAGCTCAAGTTGTTGATTGGCCATATGACAAGAAGCACGACATTTGCGCAGTCTTAAATGAAGATTTCTTCAGCAAGGCAATGTTTGGTTATATGATCTTGTATCTAAAACGATCAAGGATACTTTATGCTATCTCTGCAGACGTACCAATATACTTCAGTATTATCCGACCATTTTGGAATACTATTAAGTATAACTCAAACGAGAAGCTGATTGAAAGTGGAGATTCGGGGAAAGATGATCGTTGTTGATGTCGAGGTTATACGAAAGATCTTACGGTTTCCTGATAAGGTGGATGACCATTGTGAATTTAAAAAAGATATTATCAAAGGGTTATTCAGGCGTTTAAAGTAGAAAGGCGAGCTAGAGAAGTCCTAGTACAACAAGCTTATCTTTGAGAGCATTATAAGTATTTATTACATGTACTTATACATTGCCTCTTTGGACGCAAAGGCGGATTCGATGAGTGTCGTATCATGTTGCAATCGGCGTTCGCTGCTTTATTACTTAACAAGACATTCAACTTCTCAAAGTTCTATCACCTGAAGGAGAATTGTACTACACGTCATGTGAAGAACAAATTCTTAATATATCCAAGATTCATCCAGCTGATTATTGACCACTTGGAACCAAATCTAGAGAAAGATCCAGAGCTCACTGATGATATTGTGGTTCTGGAACATATGAGTGAAGAGATGATAAGACGGTTAAGGACTTATCGTGGTTAAACTATTGTGAACAAGCCAAGGTTTAGAAGATTAATCGGTCAATTTGCTCGATCTGATGATGTAGCTTCACCTAATGATAGTTGGATCCACGACGATTCGGATTCCGAACGTGTACGTAGTCAAGGTGGGAACGGCGATCGTAGTGATGGAAATGATAATATTGGTGGACATCCTAGTGGTGCAGCTCGTGAAGCTGCTGAACGTAAACGTAGGAGAAAAGCAGTGGCAACTGAGAAGCCTGCTAAGCGAAGAACCCGAAGAGGTTCTGGCGTTGAGATTGTGGAATCCCAACCATGACCAATGGTTAATGTAACTTCTCAACAAACAGCGATGGTTACTACTACAACGAGTACCTCAGTTGTTAAATTATCTACTACAGTTTCGACTGATCTAAGGTTCGCATCGATTCCACAAGCTATGTTATCTCTAATGTCGTCTCCTTAGCAAACCATTGCAACTACAAGTCCTACTCTATGACCTATTCAATGACCGGACTTGGCTTTTATGCCATTTAATCATCCGGAAGGTCCGATGCAGCTTGTCGATCCTACGTTCTTCAACTTGACGATTCAACAACAAATGATGCAGTTGTTGAACTTGATAAACTTGCATAAGAATCAAATGACGATTAATCGTTTTTTCAAGAACAAATGTGTGACGATCAATGTAAGACGGTGAGCCATCTATCTTATGTGCAACGCGAAAACCGAGAGTTGAGAGAAATGGTTACTTCTCAAGGAAAGAAGATCAAGAAATAGGATGATGTTATCCTTCAGCTTACATGTAAAGACGATATGTTGAAGAAACGGTATGGTAAAGACGACAAGAAGACCCCGAAGCTGGTGCTAGTGGTGATCAGCAACCAGGTGCCGGTACATCTTGATCTGGTGTTTGTGATGAAGCGGATTCGGGAAACAAGTTAGTGGTATATCGTGATACTACTAATGTGCAACCTATTGACTAGGTGAAGGCGAACATGATCCTATTTATGGATTATGATAAAGGTGTTGTGATGAATATGGTGAACGCGAAGGATATTGAAGAAGGTAAATTTGTTGACCGTTTGTTACCAAAAGAACAAATTTCCTCGCTTTTGGGTTTGAACGAGGAAGACGTTGATGAGTTAGAGAAAGAGGACGACGTGGAGGTCGTGGATGATGAGAATGTGAGATTTGATACGAAAAGAGCTTGTACATATACGGATCGAAACACCGAGTTTACAATCTACTATTTAACATATTATGCGGAAAACTTTAGGAGATAAAGATCAGAAGATGAAATTTATTTTCTAATATACTTTATATTCACTTCAACGTCAACAGTACAATGATATGACAAATTCAAGCTTAGTACAAGAATGAATAACTGCTAACAATGGACGGATATGTCTACTATTTATAGATATATCATATTCAATGTATATGTCTTATCCAGCAGATTTGACATATCCGCCGTATAAGTACATATCCATAGGATATTATACTTATACGCCCAAATACATTTTAAGCCTATTTCAAATACAAACTACAAGATCATAGTACTAGACATTATGTACAAACAAAATCGCCTTTGGATATTGCCAGATCTTGATTTTCTTCATTCTGTCATCCCTAAAACTTATATATAACTTGCTGATATACTAAACCTTGGTCATATAAATTTCAAAATTTTGGATCTATCAAATTACCCATGGCTACTTGACAGCACCCAGGCATCCGAAGATTCACTCTGTTGACCTTGGTTGAATCTAATATATTGATGGTGAACAAAAGTGTCAAAAGAACACCATCATAAATTCCGACTATATTTTATATACTTGAACATATTTTACTATGAGAACAATTTCACCATCATTAGAATATTGGATATGAAATAATATTATAAATCCTTGAAACATCACCATCATCTTCATCATCAGCAACAATATATTTTCCCTTTGAACTAAATATCATCATCTGCAATAACCAACACAAATAATGAAAAACTGATATGACAATGGAAAACTAACGTGACAGATTTTCCCACAAAAAATTCAAATTTCACATTTTCAAAAATGTTGACCAACTATACTGACAATGATTATTTGACAATTTAAGATCAAATTCCATCAATACTGTACAAAATACATCATTTTCCTCCCTCAAACTTTATAATCAGTTCAATTCTAACCTTTTTAAAGACCTTTTGATAACCTGTTTACATTTTAAACAACAACAATCTATAGATGATCTTGTTAAAGCATCAAATATCATACGGAAAACATTAACATACATGGAATTGCAATATAATCGATTCTAAACTGATTATTGATTTTATCGGAATATCCGATGAATATTTGTATTTGTGTAAGAGTTTAACTCAACCTTGCAGAGTATATAAGAACAATTGCAGGATATACAATAACCATCGCGGAGATTTAATGTATTAACTACCCATTTGTCGGCATCTGTCGGTTATCACGTCTACAGTCACCCCACTAGGCAATATAATAATTACAGTATACGCTCGGATATGATTATGAACAGATATGAAATGAATACAACATATAAGTAGTTGGTATATATACGGATCTCTTATCCGCTGTATATGTAACCGGATGATATCTACGCCATATATGTGTTTAACTTATACACCGTATATGTAATGAAACATATATGTCGCATCTATACTATATATAATACACCAAACAAGGGCAAATTAAGACACTCATTTTTAAGTAATTTACAACACTTAAAGCATGATGTACTTGTATTAGTAAGGGTAAACATGTCTTTTAAACACAATCCATTCAACTTATAAGTTTGGTCCCTCATCTTTAACCATATTATGTTTTTAATTTAACTTGTAAACTAACTTGTCACCCATGATTTTTAAACGACTATAGCCGTTTCATACGTTAATATTTTTATAAACAGATTGCACCATAAAACGAGCATTATATTCTCTTTAATTTGGATATGATATTGTTGTAATTTTTTTTTCATTTTAAATAAATTAATATGTTACGTAGGGGTGTTTAATGACGGTTTTGATGGTTTTTAAGGTAAACTTGTGAGTCCAACCGTTAAGACTGGTTTTTTGTCATCCAAAACCAAACTCAGCCATTGAAAGTTGAAACCGAATCGTTGCTAACAGCCTAGTTCCAGTTGGGTTTCACAGTTTAAACTTTAATAATAAATTTAGTTTAAAATAATTAATAATTTAAATGCACCACCAATTATAACTAAAAATCAACATAATATGATATTTGAGATGATCATAAATAAAAAATAATAAATTTAGCCACATAAATGGTAAATATTAATGGAAAATCTAGGATGTGAAATAATAATAACAAAGATTACAAAAAAGGAATCATATTGCAATTAGGTTAATTTACAGTCTTTTATGGTTTCATATGGCCGGTTGCCGATATAAACCGCGAACCAACGAACCAACCATTCACTACGTTTTGAAAATTTTGAAACCGACCAACAAACTGAAAGTAAAAGAGAAAAAGAAAAAAGAAGTCAAACTAATGACCGATTTAAACGATTTCAAGGTTTTTACCGAGCCTTAAAGACTTATATTTGTACGTGATTAGCAGGTTCAAACACCCGCTGCATCGCGCGGGCACTCATCTAGTATATTTAATACATATCTTCCGGATATGTATATGAAACATATCAAAACATAAAATTCACACTTTCGAGTTCGATCAAAATTAATGACCTTGATTGAATATTATGACTGAAATCTCATTTTGAAAAAAAAATATTGAACAAACAAGTCCAAATTAGTGAACTTGATTAGACAATAAACGTTTTAGCCCTTTGTAAATGAATTTGACACATCAACTTAGTTTAATATTCTCAACAGTTTATCCCAAAAGATAGTAAACCATTCATCTAGAGTCAAAAATAACTCAGAAAAGTAAAATCTTTTTGGTTTAATGAAAAGCAATAACAACAACTAAGAAAATTTAAAATATTTACAAAAAATTTTTGCTGAGTTTGAGAAAGGAATCATATTGATCAAATCGCCTTTCCATCTCAGTTTTATATTTCAGCATTATTATGACTGGTTTTAAGTTAGTCATTGGTATTGTTTTCCACTTAAACTTTAACAACAAACTTTTTCTAGGAATTTCAGTGATATGATTAAGGTTCATTAAGCACACAATATCAGGAAATGATCAGTCTCTTATCTTGATTTAGACTTAGTTTGATTTGAACCATGTCACCCCAACTTGACTTATACCATAGAACCAACAAATCATAACATATAAAATTTTTAACAACCTTAACAACAAGATATACCACCGCTATCAATCAATACCCCAAATTTCCTTAACCATGAATGAGTATGCACATTTTCATCTATATGGCTTGTAGACAATGTATCCCCTAGGGTCCGTTTCTTACTTGTTTTAAGACGCGCGCTAGAGAGGAACAATGTATGTCTAATATCGTGGTTGATCAAGTCAGTAATTAATTAGTACAAAGTATAGCAAGGATCAAGTTTAATAACTTATAAAGCAATTTAATATTCACATTTGTGAATACCCAAATGATAAACCGCATAAACACTCAATGGTGTTCAGAAACTTGAAGCATCCCATCAATACATGATTTAAGGCCGTAAAACCATATACCATTTATGATCCAATCATTAGTTTAAACATTTCAAAGATTTTAGTGTTATTGATCATGCTAAAACATAAAGCTTGGGTATGACAGGCTATTGCAATTCTACCTTCATTACCAAAATTTTTGTTAGAGAATTAACCTCTCTTTCAACTTGGTTAGTTAAGTTTATATCACTTACTATTCCTTGTTAGTTTTAAAGCCTACCAATGCACTAATACATTTAATCACACACACAGTCTTTTAAGCATATTTGTTACTAGATTTGGGACTAGATGATCAATGTACTATCATCTTCCCTTTTTTGCTTCAAAAACTCTTTTCGAGGAGAAATTTTTCACATGTTTTTGACTTTTTATATAATTAAAATATTTTTGGCCTTTTCAAATCTTTGAATGTTTTTGGATTTCCTCGAAATATCTCCCCTTAAAATCAAAAACCAATTTAAAATTTATATTTGCTAAAACAAACTTGACTCAGATGAATGTTACTCAAGATCAGAATCCATAACCTCGGGATCATTTTCCTTCCCACCTCCTAGTTTCTGAATATCGTTAAGCTTTAGTAAATACAAAAATCTATATTTATCAAAAGCTTACTAAAAGACTGTTTTTGCTTGTTGGTGTGAATTTTATCTACGGTTATCAACTTCTTTTCGTAGCAATCACGAATGAAGTGATACCGTATTTCTATGTGTTTCGTTTTAGAATGATTTACCGGGTTTTTCGTTATGGAAATAGCTGTAGAATAATCTACAAGAAGTCTAGAATAGGAGTTGTTAGAAAATGCAAACCGTAGTCACGCATCTGCTAAGTAAACAAAGTGAAGGAAGCTTACTCGAAATACAAGATTGCTTGAGAAATAAATCACAGGACAAATAATCAAGTATAAATCATTAAATAGGCAACCTTGCTAGGAATCAATAAAGAATCCAAAAATACAACTTAGAAACATTTCTAATTACCAACCTTGCTTAAATATTTTAACATCACAAACCTTACCCAAAAAATACTTATCAGTTAACATGTATTCATTCAAGTATACCTTAGAGAAAAGTATGCTCGAAACACTTTAAAAATACAAAGTGTGCTAGAGAAGGGCTCTAATCACAAAGTGAACTCCAAAAGTAGAATTTCAAATCACCAAGTATGATAGGAGACCATTTGGAATGAATTGCCAATTTCCAAGTGTGCCCGAAACATAAAGTGTGCCCGGTATACAAAGTTTGCCCGAAAACACTTGTAATTTCAAATAATCGCATTTACAATTATGAACTATGCTAGACAAAGACTTATAACATTTAATACAATAAAGATTATCCGAAACAAGTACTTTAAGCATATTCACAAGTATCACATAATCATCAAGTATGCCAGACAAAACTAACCTTCAGAATATCTAAGTTTACTCGAAAGCTAATAAGTATCAAAGTGTACTCGACAACACATGAATAAATCATTTAAGTACTGAAAATCACAAAGCTTGCTAGAATGAGTTTAAACAGTTCAATCAAAACACCTAAGTTTGCTAGAAAGTTCAAAAACATTTTAGCTTGCTAGAAATATCATATTCACAAATGATCAAGTATCAAGCTTTCTCGAAAGAGTTAAACTTCAAATAAAACTGTCAAGTCTACTCTAAAGTTTGCAAAACATCAAAGCATGCTCGACACAGATGAAGTTAGATAAAAACATCTAAGTTTACTCGAAAAGGTTGAAAATCATTAAACCTTACTTGAAAATACATATTCAGACCTATTTATGGGAAAATTCATCTCTTTTTGTCTTAAACCATATGTCAAACAGTTTTATCATTAAAGATCATTGTTTAAGAGCAATGGTGCATAATGAGATCAAAATTCAGTCTTTATTGCTTTCAAACCATGTTCATTCTTTTTGTGATAAGATCTCAACATGGGATCATATTGACTAAGTTGTTTTTCGATACTTCATTCTCAGCATTATTGTGACACATTAGATAGGTTAATAGCAGGTCTAGACTTAGCATGAATTTCATTGCCTTGGTGATATTATTAAGGTTCAGTTAATTTTCTTAAGATTGAAATGGATAACACATATTGTGCTATGATGCTCCATATCTATTCTCAAGGCTTATTTGGCTTTCTCAAGATCACCCCGAATTGACTCCGACCCCGGGATATTTTGTCAAAACTTTTATGACAGAAAATTTTACATTTATTTGACTCAAAACTTCAAAGATATGTGAGGTTGAATGTTGGACTTACATGCCACACAGTTCAGACTTACATGCCTTTCATTCGAGACATGACAGGACTTACTTTTGTGCCTCCATCTCTGTAGTTCTAAAAATTAAACCTCATGTTTGGATTTTCTTTCAAAGTTTGTGAATATTTATAAACTTTGGTTGATTAAATAGATAAAAGAATTTTTGTTCTCGTTTGTTCTTTGTCATACTCAATAAGATACTTCATTTTTGGTGACCAACTACCAACATGCTCGTGTATGACTGGATATTCACTTTTTTGCCTATCATTCGGAAAGATGTGTATTTTAACATGCACAGACAACAATGTAACTCCACATAAAGTTTAGCATTTTCTTTATGTTTATATCACCTCAGATTTTACACATCATGGAAAGCAACCATACATATTAATGACTACACTAATTGTCTTTTTAGCCTATTAAATCCATATGATTGGCAAAATAACCAATGTACTATCATTTCCCGAAAGGTTGGATCAATTTCCATTGAAAACCCTTTTTAAGCTTCTATAAAGATTGTACTGAATAATCTTATCATATCTCAACACTATAATCAACTTGTTATGTTTTTTGTCATAAATAATGTTTTGAGTAAAATGTTCTTGAAAAACTTTTCATTTGAGCATGCAACTTTTGACACAAAATCAAACTTTGACACAAACATTTGTTACATATTCAAATCTCAATCATGAATGGCATCATCAAAACAAGAAGACTTCACACAATGCATGGTCTAAAATATCTTAATAACATCATCATATCAGATTATACACACATTCAAGACATCATATAAGCACATATGCACATAAGTCTCTTCAAAACTTATCATGATATCACACACATTAACTGATCAATAACTTAAGCATCAAGGATACCTAAGTTCCACATATAATCATTCAAAGCACACGTTAGTTAATATCAAATGCACTTTCACAAAATTCAAATAAATAAATGAACAAACACTCATCAAGACCTTCTTAATAGATAATCAATTAGCACATACAACACACATCATCAATCAGACTTCATTTGAGTAGCTAATTCCCAATGCTTTCAAAAGAAAGTGGAATCTAGTTTTATCAAGTGGCTTGGTGAATAGGTGATGTGGGCCCAAGTATTGAAGACCGGTATAATTATGTTTCTGGAGGCCCAAGATCGCGCTACAAAAGGTGGCCCACGAAAACGGGCATAACTTGGCCCACAAAGCTCCGTTTTCAGGCCTATTACCAGTCAAATCGAAGCTTGAGACGAGGAGCAAATTGTGGTAAATAGCCTATGGCGGTTTGGCCCATGTTTGAAGCCCAAAAACGCTTTCTAAATAAAGTTATGGGCCTTTTAATGTTTCTTCAGCACATTTTATGTTCTTATTTTTGGGTTTGTGTTTGGCCCATGGCCTTTTTTGGGCCCATTTCGTATTAGAAACTCTTTTTATATTCAGTTTATGTAATTTGAACAACCAGACTTGAATTTTATAATAATTACTTTTTCTCTTCATTTTTCTTGACCTTTGGGTGGGATTTTTGGGGTTTTGGATGTTCATCACAGGTATTTGTTGAATCAACGTGATTCGATCTTCATTTTCGTTTTACCGTTGCATAAATAGGCAGCCAAATTGTGACTTGTACAAACTCTCTTCATCTCAATTAGACCTTTTTCATTACAATCCCTATTGAAATGATGTCTGAAATCAATGTGCTTGGTCTTAGAATGTTGAATTGGATTCTTAACAATGAAAAATGCCGCAGTATTATCAATAAAAATAGGAGTGTTCAAGAAGATCAGACCATAATCCAACATTTGATTCTGAATCCATAGAACTTGTGCATAGCAGGCAGATGAAGCAATGTACTCAGCTTCAGCAGTTGAGATGGACACTGAAGTTTGTTTCTTGCACTGCCAATACACTAGATTGTCTCCTAGAAATTGATATCCACCAGAAGTTGACTTTCTGCTCATGTTGCATCCATCATAATCATTGTCAGTAGATGTAATTAGATCAAAGAAATGTTTCTTTGGGTACCATATCCCCAAATCTGGTTTTCCTTTCAAGTATCTAAAGATCCTCTTGACAACAGTGATGTGAGAGACATTTGGACTTGATTGGAATCTTGCACATACACATACAACAAATATAATATCTGGTCTAGAAGCAGTTAGGTACATCAAGGATCCAATTTTGGATCTATACTCATGTTCATCAACAGGCTCCCCCTTTTCATCTGCTATCATTTTCTCATGTGTATCCATTGGAGTTGAAGAAGTTTTGAGATCTTGATATTTGAATTTGTTCAAGAGGTCCTTCACATACTTTGACTGGCATAAAAAGATACCATCAGCCTTTTGTTGTGAGAACCATGCCTCGGTGCGGAAGCGTGAATAATCAGTATTAACGGTGTGGAGCCTGAATCCGAGTTAGGATCGTAACAAGTATTCACTCTTGAATGATAATAATGGACGGATGTGTAGAGTTCGTTTCGATTAACAATAATCAATAAAGTAGGATGAACAATTGTATGTAATTGAAACACAATAAATAGATGTAGTAGTATGATTTCATTAACCGAATGATTGTCATAAAGAACACTCATACATACAAAGGAACGACCACCCGAGGAGATCGCTTCCCCGGGGGCAAACTCTCCTAATACAATAATAACTCTCACAATGCACACATGACCTAAACAAATGACCTAAATCATCTATTTATACTAGTCTTGTGCCTTGGTCTTCACTCCACCGCCTCTTGGATAAGACCAAAGGAATAAAATATAATATATTATTTCACCCGATAAATGCTTCAATTACTCGTTATAATATCTTGTTGTCTTTCTTTAATACCCAACAATTTCCCCCTTAGACCGATGCCATCGAATCACTTTCACGATCACGTCATAAACTGATGCCTTTCATAGAAATTCTCCCCCTCACAATAAGCGTCTCCCATTTTTCATTTCAAATCATCTTCTCTTTATCTCTTTTGGATATAGTTGTATAGGCATAAGATCGAGGATTCAAACTTCAATGATCAACTACGAGTTAATTCGAAACCGCAAAAGGAAGTGAACTCAAAATTTTCTTTAAAATGAGTCTTTCACTTGATTCGACCAAAATTTGCAATGAAATTCAATATGAATTTTCTCCCCCAATTTCGTTGCAATGTCATAAACAAATGTGTCTTTAAATCAAGTGCGGGTGAACATCTTCAATTCAAACAATCTTGACCATCCCTATCAAGAATTGTTGATAAATATTCAAAATAAACGCATTAAAAGATACCTTTTGTGGTTGAAAGTTGACATTTGACATTGTTAACTCTTGAAATGATCCGGATAAATCAACCATCTTGTTCTTGTAAGCACCTTGTTGAAGTTGTGAAATTTTTACGATTTTTGCCCAATTTTTGCTCATAAAGTCTTCAAAAATGACCAAAATTCCCCTCGTTGACCGGACACAGTCAACGGCTGAGTTGACCAGAAAATTCACTTCCAAACGGTCACTCATACTTGGGCAAACATTTTTCATGTAGAACACTTTGTCAGAAAGTCAAAGGATAAGAAAATATTAAATCTTTTCTTCATCTTGGCCCGTTAGACTTTTTAAAGTTAACGATTTTCAAATAATAATCTTCGTTTTAGCAGCAATTTAGTGTTCGGGATCAGCCTTAATAACCAAATATATTCGTTTCAACACACGAACACTTGTTTCAGCATAAGACATACGAAAATACCCGTGTTGCATAGACAATTGTACAAAACAGCCCCTGTAGCACCATTGTTATTATAATTTTTGCCCTTACGCAGCAGCAAATTCATATCAACAGCAGCCTAATTGTTTAAGATAAACTGATCCTTTAGCAGCCCAAAATAAGTACTCGTATGTGTTCTGACTTTGCAATATCAGCAACCAATTCTAACCCCAAATTCAACGTCTAAAAAACAACAGCTCATGAAATAAACACATTAAGATCTGCTCGTGAACAATTTGCTGTGCAACAGTGTGCATAAGTTTACGCAACAATTTGAGAAAAATTAACAGCAAGCTGATAAATATTGCAGCAGTAGCAGCAGTCGAACATGTCGTATCAGCAAGTAGTCGTGAATATTAAACGACATCAGCAATCTCGAACACCTACTAGCAACTTTTACTAAACTTATTATGCTACAATATCATAATTACCGTTCTGTCCATGGCAAAATGGTGCAACAACAACTTGTAACATTCACGAGTTATATATCAGCAGCTAACATCATACCGCAGCAGCTCATGAACAGGTTTTACAACATCAAATTGCTCGTTACAAATCAGCAGCTTGTTCATTGCAGCAAATTACTCGAACATATATTAGCGTATCTATTCAATTGCCAGATTGTACCATCGGCTGAAATACTTGTACCATCTGCACATAAAAAAATACCCTTTTGTCCGGTGATGAAATATGCAGCACCAGCTGCAACTGTTGCATCTGCAACACTGCGAAAACATTATTTGCAGCAGCCAACAGTCATTTACGCAGCAGCTGCCCCATCTGCAAAATGACCAATCTGCCCTCTTCTACTGAACCACTTGTACTAGCTGCATCAATTCCAAATAAACCCTTACACCTTAACTGTTAGGACCCATATATATTCGTGTTAGCTCAATCTAATGTGCAGCAGCAACTACTCGTGAAAAACCAAAACGCAAAAACAAACTGAACCAGCAATTGCAGAAAACTGAACCAGCAGCTGCAACAAACAACTCGAACGAGCAGCAACACAATTTTTATGTATTAAAATCTGATTTGCATTTGTTAAACAGATTGTGCAGCAGCAGCAATATTTATCTTCAGCTAAGTGTAGCTGCAGCAAACCTTAATGTTTGTGACAGACATCAAGAACAATTTAGCTCGGAACTGTTTGTGAATCCGTAGAAATAAACCGAACAGCAGCAACACTATTAGTGAATAACTACACGAACTAGTAGCAGTCAATAAATACTCGATAAACAAAGACTTTAGCAACAGCTTGTGAAAATTTTCGAGCACATAAGTTGCATCTTGTTCAAGTCCAAAACCCTATCTCTTGTGACCTTTTATGCTGTAGCAGTAGTAGACTGCCAGAATTTTTCGCATCAGCATAAAAAATATTGAAACAACCCTGATGTTATATTTGTTAGTTAATAAACTCATCTTCAATTCAAATCTTTAACATCTCATAAACTTAGCAACTGAGTTAACTCACCCCATCACACTGTTTATGAACATATACTTGTAAACCCTTATTAGCTTTAAGATTAATACCCATGAAATATCATCTGCAAACAAGTTTACCCCAATATGCTCAAACACTTGAATACCATTTTCCCCAAATTTTGAGCATATAAACCCTAAATTTTCATATATGAAATTAAGCACAGATTACATGAAATTGAACCTTGAAATCTGAACGAAAAATCTCCAAATCATCATTCTATCATCAATCGTTCATCAATTTCATCAAATAGTCAGATTTACATAATCATATAAAAACGAGTTCGAACAAAAACGAACCGAATGTTGTAGATCTGGAAAAAACTGAATACATAAACATGAAATTGATGTTGAATCTCCGAACTAATCATCAACCCAGACATCAATTCACATATATCATCCTTCAATCAACAAATTTCGTCCAAAACCCTCAAAAACTTCAACAAACTTCAAGTTTAACGTCCATGGCGGATTCAAAAGCGAATTGAATCTAGTTCAGCGGTTACTCTGAACGATTCGGTAACCTCGTTCTGATACCAATTGTGAGAACCAAGCCCCGGTTCGGAAGCGTGAATAATCGGTATTAACGGTGTGGAGCTCGGATCCGGGTTAGGATCGTAACACGTATTCACTCTTGAATGATAATAATGGACCGATGTGGAGAGTTCGTTTC